>NW_012267512.1:86317-94196 GCF_000151885.1 Dipodomys ordii | reverse complement strand
GTGGTAGAGCACTCGCCTTGAGCTGAAGAGCTGAGGGACAGCGCCCAGGCCCAGAGTTCAAGCCCCACGACTGACCAAAAAAAAAAAAAAGTCTCACAGACTTTCTTGCCCAGGCTGACTTTGAACCACAATCCTCAGATCTCAGCTTTCGGAGTAGCTAGAACTATAGATGTGAGCCACCCACATCCAGCTATACCATGTCTTTTTAAATTAGAAAAAAAAAGTTGAGATAAAGTCCCATATGTATTCCAAACTGTCTTAAAGCTTGCTTTGTCACTCAGACTGTCCTTGAACTTGGATCCTCTGTCTCTGCTTCCCTAGCGTTAGGTTTACAAGTGTGTGCCCCCATACCCACTTTAATTGTCATAAAAACACATAAGATCAACTGTCCCATCTCCATTTCATTTTTTCAATCTGAGGATAGAACCCAGCACCTGTGGCCAGCAGTGTGCCTCGAGAACCCATCCCCCAAGCATTCATCCCCTCTTGTACTTGGTCATTAGTACTAAGTATGTTTACCCTGTTACACAGCATGCTTCAAAACATCTCCCTCTTGTAGAACTGAAATTTTGCCCCACTAAACAGCAGCCCCCCTCACATTCCACTACCTCCAAACCCCCTTCTACCTCCTATTTCTATATGTTCTGCTACCCAAGTGAAATCAGGAAATATTTTCTCCTTTTGTGGTTAGCACAATGTCCCCAAGTTTCATCTATATTGCATCCTACATTGGAAAATTTCTTATTCTTCAAGGCTGAATAATATTCTACCATGAGGAGAAACTATATGTTGCTGACCCATTCATTCACTCATTGATAGATATTTGGGGCACTCTGATCTTGTGATATTTGTTGGATGGGACATTTTGTATTGAAACTGTAAAAATATCTTTAAGTAGTTGTACAAGGGGATTCCAATTCAATATGTTAGTTTGTGAGTACAATGCATCTTGGTCCATGTCACTCTTTTCATCCTCCTCCTCCTATGTCTCCAATCAATGGGACACTTTAGCATCTAGCTCTGATTTTAAGAGACATCTGCTCCAGTGGGAGTATCAGTTAGCACCCACCTCTCTCACAAGTCCAGGGGGGTGGAGGGAATCACACACCCATATAGCCTGTGCTATTCATTGTCCCTCAGTTGACTCAAACCTTGTTTCGCCTGTCCCTGGTCAGCGTGGTATTTTCTATAGCGCAATCTCAAGCTTTCTCCACTTTTTTCATCCCCTTCAGTATACAGCCACTGTGCTAGCATTTTTGCAGACAACAACTTCTACTGATAGAGTCTGGCTTAGCAAGTGACATTACCATTGACCTACTCAGTGAAGCCAGAAACCAAAATCACGCTAACTCTCCAGGCTCCAAATCCAGTCATTGGCCATCAACAATAGACATTGGCCTCTATGTCTTTGTTCCTACTTCCCTGGCAGACTTCTAAATGCCAGTCACAGACACGGACAGCTGGACAAGCACAAGGCTTCCTGACTGCCTCCCTGACTCCATGCCCACTACCCTTTCTCATCACGATTCAATAGGATGGTGCCACTTGACTTGGTACCCAGTGGTATGCTTAGTATGGGAGGCTAAGCTCTCCTTGTCCAACACCCACTTCCCATTCCAGGTCCTGCCCACACATGCTCCAGCCCCAAATACATCTTCTCCTCACACACCGCCTTCTCCTGCCTCTTTGGCCCCAAACACCAGTTTTCTCCCTGGCCTGATTTTTCATCTTTCATGAATCACCTCATACCTCTAATTCTAACCCCAGCCTCTGTTCCTGCTTGTCCTCTCCATTACCAAGGATTTTTCCACACTTCTCAGTCCGTTGCTGGATAAAAAAAAAAAAAAATCATTCCAGTCATTCATTCCCTCAGTCAGTCTGGAGGTTTTGTCTGTGCCCTCAGGGTAGCTGGGCCCATTCCCAACCCCTCCCTCCCTCCATCTTCCTGTCCACCATGAAGAGACATCTTCCAGTACAAGAGCAAGCAACTTCTCAGAGGTTCCAGTGTTCAGCCTGAGTAGCATATAAACAAATATACATAGAATAGCATTCAAATTGTGAACTATAAGCAAGTCCAGCTAGCCAAGAATCCCCCTGCTGGGTTCTGTGTTCTGGGCAAGTGTCCATTGTTCCAGGGCTGAGCCCCAGCAAGTGGCGATGGTCACTGGGCTCCGCAGCAGGGACCAGGGAACCAAAACCTCAGCACACAGTCATCCGATGCCTCTGCTTTCAGTTGTGTATGAAAAATCAGCCTTTCTGTCTGAAACTTTCTTTGTTGAAGGTAATAATTCACTTTGGAAATGCTGAACAAGCTCTCTCGTCCATTAAAATGAATCATTTTCCATGCCGTAAAAAAAATGTGAAATGTTTCAGAACAAAATTGGTAAAACTTGGTTTGGTCAAGACAAAGTTTTTGGTAGAAACACTTGGGGAAAATGAGAAGAGATTTTTTTTAAAAAAAGAAAATGGTTCCTTGGGGGCATGCTTCACACCACCCTCACCCCTAATTAGCAGCTTTAGCAAGTGGACTTTGCATGATCATCAGTTCAATTAGGAACAATAGAAAAATACAACCAGCCACATTTCTTAATCTTTTCAGAGAAAGATATGCTGTCAGTTCATGAGATTAATTTGACTTTCTATTCTCTCTTGCAGACAGTGTTGGTTTGAATGCAACTCTCTCACATTGATGCCTTGAGTAGAATGACATAATTCATTCAGCAGTGCTTGCTTTGCTATCTACTAAATTTACCTTAGACACATTTCTGGATGCCCTACTCTGATGCCATGCAGTGAAGTCTTTCCCTCAGCCACAATCTCTCAGCTTTTACTTTAGGGGATTTATGATGTTTTGCTCTATTCTGATAGGATTAACTGTACACTACATTTCTGTTCTTTTCAAATATTCCCTGGCTATTCTCATGTGTTTATTCTTCCATGCAAACTTTTTTGCCCAACTTGTCTAGTTCCAGGAAAGAAAATCTAGGGAAATTTTTATTGAGGGTGTATTAAATCTAGAACTAAAAGAGAAATAACCAGTTAATGGCACCAAGTTTCCTATTCAATAATTTGCTCAGTTATTTTTAAGACTTTCAGAAATATTTTACAGTTTTCTTATTTTTGCCTGTTTCTTGTTGGTTTATATCTAAATCCTTAAGAGAGTTTTTGTATATACTTCTTCAAACTACTTACATTGTATATATGCACATACATATCAAAGTAATTGATTAAAGTATGCTAAGTTTATATGCTGCCATTTTATTATTTTTTATTGTGAAAATACTATACAGAGGGGTTACAATTACATGGGCAAGGTAATGAGTGCATTTCTTATCAAGCATTGTTGCCTCCTCCTTTGTTTACCCTTCCCATCCCTTCCCATCTCTCCCCGACTCACCCCCCCTTCCCCCACCATTTTATTATTTTGTTGTTGTTGGTGGTGGTGATGGTGGTGGTGGTTGTGGTGCCTGAACTGTGGGCGTTGTCCTTCAGTTCTTCAGCTCAAGGCTAGAGCTCTACCACTTGAGCCACAATGCCACTTCTGGCTTTTTCTGCTTATGTAGTCTGAGGAATCGAATTCAGGGCCCCATGCATGTGAGGCAAGCACTCTACCACTGAGCCAGTTTCCCAGTCCCATTTTATTATCTTACTCTCTTATTTTTATAGTATTTTCCCCTCCAATTCTTGGACATCTTTCATATAGGAATTAAATTTTCTGCAACTGAACAGTAGGCTTCTTCCTTTGCATGATGTTTATGTGTTGAATTTTTTCTTACTTAATTGCATTAGGCAACATCCCAATGCAATGTTAAATAATTGTAGGGCTAGAGGACATTATCTTATTCCCAACTTTGGGAGAATACTTCCCAAAACAATTTAACATTTGCAGATTAAACGTGATGCTCCAAGACAAGATTCTTGCTATTTGTGGCACTGTTGCTGGGGGCACTGTTGGAAATTCAGCTTTGCTCTATTAATTCTTGAATTTTAGATTATCATGCCAAGAGAGGCAGTGGCTCATACACAACCTCTTCCAGTTCTCAATACCTCTCCCCCTCTCCCCAGCTTCTAGAACCAGCTCACTCGGGTTCCAATTCCATGTTGTGCAGTGCATCCCAGGGCTCCTCCTATGATCCAAGTCTTGATTCTTAGCTTTTATGGAGTTTCAAAAAGTACAGCTCAATCTTTTATTCTCCTTTTCAGGATCTGCAAATGTTTTCCAGGACAAAAGTCTCTCTCTCACACACATGTTCTCCCTGATATATGGATGTTAGATTTAAAACACAATAACATTTGACAAAGTAAACAGGACTCAAGTGACCCATACACAGTGAGACCAAAAGAGGAAAGTCTCAGGAGAAAAGCACCAAATTGTAATACCCAAACACCTCTTCATTTGTATATAAAATAATACGCATGCTGAAAAGAACCCCAAAGATAAGGAAACAGTCATCTTCTTCATTTGTCCTATCATTTTTAGATGACTCTGTATTCTTTACCTCATATATGGTGTATACACGTACACCATATATCTGAGGGAAAGAGGGAGCAGAGCATAGGATCAGTGGAAAGTGGGTGAAAAATACAGCCGAGGGGCCCAGCAGCTGTGCTGGACATTGATAAAAATGAACTAAGCAATTCAAGGACGGTGGTGGGAGGAAGGGAATGAGAGAGAAAGAGGGAACAGCTGATACTAAGCAAAAGGAAAGAAATGTACATATCACTCGATTTGTAAGAAATAGTTTCATTGTTAAAAGTCATAGAGTTCATAAGCTATGTAGATTAAGATAATGATAGTGAAGCTTAAAAGGTGTTTGTGACTTTAAGTATACCTGTGCCACAGTGTTGTGAAATTTTTGCAGTCAATCTCGAAAAAGAAATGTTTGGAAAAAAGTCTCTGTCTCTCTGCCTCTCTCTGCTTCTCTCTCTCCCCCCCCCCCCCCCCCCCCCCCCCCCCGTGCCATTCACTTCTAGATCCTGGCCTGACCGCTTTAATTCCTAATGCTCCCTGTTCCTTGACCATCCTTCTCTCCCAGGTTAAGCACCTTCCCACAGCCCATGGCTGTCCTCTAAAAAGCCCTGGAAAATCTGCAGCACCAGGAGCCTCCCACTCCCCTGTTGCCTACTTCTTTTTTCTTTTTTCTTATTGTATATTAATTGTAAGAGGAGTCTCATTGTGGTATTTCCACACATACACATGATGTACTTTGATCACTTGGCTCTGCACATCTCTGAACAATTTTAACAGGTTCCATTACTCTACTTTCATATAAGCATTTGAGGTACTTCATCATATTTACTTCCCTTCCCCTTCTCTCTTCACGTTCTCCTCCCACTGGTTCTCATCCCTGAAAAGTCTCCTTTATACTTAGGTCATTTCTTTTTTTCACTGAGATAAGCAAATATTAGATATTTCCTACTTGCTGAAGTTGCTCAAGCCACAAAGAGGAGAGGGGAAATAACTTGCTTCTGAACAAAGCATGGCTGGGCTGGGTGGACTGGTACAATCTTACTAAAATCAACAGCAGAGGTCCTAAGAGATACTAACTCAAGACCAGGATTAGGAATGGCTTAAAGTACAAAGAAGGAACTGCAATCTGGGCCCTTAAATTGAAATTCTATCGCTCCCTTCTCCATCCCCATTTCCAAAACCTTCCCAAGTTCTGGGAATCTCAGCCTTGACTTGGGCCCAAATAATAGCTGCTCCCAGGCACACAGAGCTCCCCATCCTCATCATCCTTTCTTCCTGCCCTTCTTCTATTGCCTTGACCACCAACACTGAATTGTTTTAGAATGATGTGTGTGTGTGTGTGTGTGTGTGTGTGTGTGTGTGTGCTGTTACTGGGGTTCGGGCTTGGGCATTGTCCCTTAGCTTTTTCACTCAAGGCTCATGCTCTATTTTTTGCTGGTTAATTGGAGATAAGAGTCTCACACTTTTCTGCTCAGGCTAGCTTTGAACTATGAGCCTCAGATCTCATTCTCCTGAGCTTAGATTACAATCATATTCCACCATCACCTGGCTTTAGAGCAATTTTATTAGATGATGATGATAATGATGATGAAGAAGAAGAAAAAGATGAAAGAAAGAAGGATAGGAAGGAAGGAAGGAAGGAAAGAAAGAAAAGAAAAGAAACAAAAGAAAAAGAAAAGAAAGGAAGGCCAGGCACCGGTGGCTCACACCTGTAATCCTAGCTCCTCAGGAGGCTGAGATCTGAGAATCGTGGTTCAAAGCCAGCCCGGGCAAGGAAGTCCGTGAGACTCTCTTTTTTTCAGTCATGGGGCCTGGGCACTGTCCCTGAGCTCTTCAACTCAAGGATAGTGCTCTACCACTTAAGCCACAGTGCCACTTCTGGCCTTTTCTGCTTATGTGGTGCTGACCAATTGAGCCCAGGGCCTCATGCATGCAAGGCAAGCACTCTACCACTGAGCCACTTTCCCAGCCCAAGTCTTTGAGACTCTTACCTCCAATTAACCACCAGAAAATTGGAAGTGGCATGGCACTGTGGCTCAAGTAGTAGAGCACTGGCCTTGAGCTGAAGAGCTCAGGGACAGTACTCAGGCCCAGAGTTCAAGCCCCATGACCAACAAAAACATAAAATAAAATAAAAAACTATATCTGTAAGCTGTACCCTAGGCTGGTAATAACATCACAAGATTGTTTTGTTTGTTTGTTTGTTTTTTAGAGTCACAAACAGTTTAACTTTCACAAGGCAAATTGTCATTATCATGGTCTATACAGTTTGTGAATTCTATGAGCTTTGACATTACAAGTTATTTTTTCCACATCAGGTGATGTTTACATTTCTTTCCTTTTGCTTAGTGTGGGCTGTTCCCATTCATTCTGTTCCTCCTCCTGGCTTCCCTCTGTTGTGTGCATATATCTACCATATACATGGTCATGAACATGGAGTCATTTAGCAATGATATGACAAAATGGGTGGCTGTCCTTTGTTTCCTGAGTCCTGTTACTTTGCCATATCTTCTTGTTTTTTGTCTTTAGCATCCACATATCCGGGAAACCATGTGCCATTTGTCTCTTTGTTCTTGGCTTACTTCGCTCAAAATAATCTGCTCTAGTTCCATCCATTTTCCTGCAAATGCCAATATTTTGTCCTTTCTAATGGCTGCATAATATTGCATTGTGTCTAGGTAGCACAATTTTTGGATCCACTCATCAGTAGTGGGGCATCTGCGTTTTCCAAATCTTGGCGATTATGAGCAGTGCACATCACAGGATTCTAATCTCACCTTATTTATGAGGTGGAGATTGGGGAGAACCATTAAAATCCAGCTCAGGTAAAAAAAATATAGCAAGACACTATTTCAATAAAAACAAGTCAGCTATGATGTTTCAGGCCTGTAATCTCACCCATACAAGCAGCAGAAGTAGGACTGCAGTCCAAAGTCTGTCCAAGCTTGAAAAAGAGACCAAAACAAAAAGGACAACGGGTGTAGCTCAGGTGGTAGAGCACAAGTCTAGCAAGTTTGAGACCCTGAGTTCAAACTCCATTACCTAATGCTGCTAAAAAAGAAAAAAACTAATAATCTTTTGTACAATGCTGGGCACTGGTAACTCACTCCTGTAATCCCAGCTACTCAAGCTGCTGAGATCTGAAGATTTCAGTTGGGAAAGTTTATAAGATTTTTATCTCAGGGCTGGGAAGGTGGCTCAGTGGTAGAGTACTTGCCTTGCATGCATGAGGCCCTGGGTTCAATTCCTCAGTACATAAGCAGAAAAAAGCCAGAAGTGGTGCTATGGCTCAAGTGGTACAGTGCTAGCCTTGAGCGGAAGCGCTGAGGGACAGCGCCCAGGTCAGAGTTCAGGCCTCACAACCGAAGGGAAAAAAAAATCTTATCTCCAACTAACCAGTAAAAAACT
>NW_012267512.1:85747-86267 GCF_000151885.1 Dipodomys ordii | reverse complement strand
AGAAATAGAAATGATTACACACATATTCATGGGAAGGTCATCTTGGGAAATAATGTGTGCTATTTTTCTTATTCTGACAGCTTTTCTGATATGTCAGAATTACTCATAAACAAAAAGTAAAGCCAACAATACCTCAGCCTAAGCTACAGGGTACTGGTCTCAAGAACACAACCTGGTTTTCAATCTCTTTTTGGTCTCTTGGCGGAGGAATCTGGAGCCACTCTTATCTGCAAGCCTTGGTGTTCACGTGGACTGCGTGGGGCATCAGGAAAGTATTTTGAAAAGAAAACACCCTCATAGAAACCTTTTTAGGTTTTTGAGAGTTTTTCCCTTACAAAGTTAGTAATTTATCATTGTATCAAGATATTTAGAGCACTATTATAATTTATGAATGAATATATAGTAATTAAATCAAGCTAATATGCACATCACCTGAAATACTTAACATCTTTGGAGGTGCAAACATTGACATATTCTCCCTCCCTCTCTCTTCCTCTCTCTTTCTCTCTCCTCCCCCCCT
>NW_012267512.1:68797-74187 GCF_000151885.1 Dipodomys ordii | reverse complement strand
TTCAGGCCTGTAATCTCACCCATACAAGCAGCAGAAGTAGGACTGCAGTCCAAAGTCTGTCCAAGCTTGAAAAAGAGACCAAAACAAAAAGGACAACGGGTGTAGCTCAGGTGGTAGAGCACAAGTCTAGCAAATTTGAGACCCTGAGTTCAAACTCCATTACCTAATGCTGCTAAAAAAGAAAAAAACTAATAATCTTTTGTACAATGCTGGGCACTGGTAACTCACTCCTGTAATCCCAGCTACTCAAGCTGCTGAGATCTGAA
The DNA here is from genome assembly GCF_000151885.1 of Dipodomys ordii. Taxonomy (NCBI): domain Eukaryota; kingdom Metazoa; phylum Chordata; class Mammalia; order Rodentia; family Heteromyidae; genus Dipodomys; species Dipodomys ordii. The sequence goes on along the minus strand of NW_012267512.1, from coordinate 73,921 downwards.
GATTTCAGTTGGGAAAGTTTATAAGATTTTTATCTCAGGGCTGGGAAGGTGGCTCAGTGGTAGAGTGCTTGCCTTGCATGCATGAGGCCCTGGGTTCAATTCCTCAGTACATAAGCAGAAAAAAGCCAGAAGTGGTGCTATGGCTCAAGTGGTACAGTGCTAGCCTTGAGCGGAAGCGCTGAGGGACAGCGCCCAGGTCAGAGTTCAGGCCTCACAACCAAAGGGAAAAAAAAATCTTATCTCCCACTAACCAGTAAAAAACTGGAAATGGAACTGGGGCTTCAGTAGGAGAGTGCTAGAAACATCACCCAAACCCTGAGTTCAAGCTCCAGGACCAGCACGCGTGCGCGCGCGCGCACACACACACACACACACACACACTCTCTCTCTCTCTCTCTCTCTCTCTATATATATATATGTATGTATTATATATACATATTTATCATATGTACACATATGTATTATATATACATTTATAATATACATAAATAAAACTTTTTAAGAAGAAAGAAAAAGCATAATTTTATACTCATACCTTACATTTTTCTCAAGTTACATATTATGTAGGCTCTTCTAATTCAGAAAATGGTATTCTTTCTAGGGGAAAAAAAAAAGTACTCTGACCTTAGAAAATGTGAAACTATTCTTTGTCTTGATTCTTATCAGTTGTCTAAGAAAATTTCCCCAGGGCAATTACTATCTTCTCAAACACATACAAATTAGGGATAGGATGATAGGTATGTGGGGAAAGTAGGAGAAAGGAAAGAAGGAAGGAAGGGAGGGAGGGAAGAAGGGAGGGAGGGTGAAAGGAAGGAAGGAAGGGAAGGAGCGAGAAAGGAAGGGAGGGAGGGAGGAAGGAAGGAAGGGAGGGAGAAAGGAAGAGAGGGAGAAAGGAAGAGAGGGAGAAAGGAAGGAAGGAAGGAAGGAAGGAAGGAAGGAAGGAAGGAAAGAAGGAAGGAAGGAAAGAAGGACAAACAAAATCGATATAAGGATTTCTAGCTCTGTCACAGAAGAGAATTCTCAGCCATTGGTTCTGTTTCCCAGGTGTACCACATATGAAGCATACCCTTTGACTGCACCATTTGCTTTGATAGGACTCTCCCCAGGCCCCTTGGTGTAATTTCTTCGGGGCACATTAAGCTCATGCAGAAGCATGCCTCGGTGGTTTAACAACAGTGCTTAAGAATCTGAACTAACTACTTTTGTTTCAGTTTAAAAACTAACTACCCTGAAGATTACAAGTCCCTTGGGCAGGAGGCTGACTAATATAATTGGAACAGGATCTGACATTTCACAGGAACTGCAGCACCGAGACAGCACCTGAAGGCAGTAATGGCAGAGCCTCTGGAGAGCCAGAGGGAGAGGGGCCCCCATCTGCAGGGCCCGGGGCTGCTGTGTCTGTAGTGTTCCCTGTCCAAAAGTACAGAGTTCTTAGGAGAGACTTCTCCGGGCAACACTACCACTTACGAGGCAGCACAGGACAGCTGGTCAGACGGCAGTACATTAATTATAGTCCCCTAAACAAGCTAAAGCAAGTAAGAGGGGGAGTGGAGCGCCAGTGGCTTGAGTCTATAATCCCAGCTAGTTGAGAGGTTGAGATTGGGCGGATCATGGTTCTAGGCCACCCCAGACACCTATGTGAGCCCTTTCCTCAACTAATTAACTGACATGGTGGTGCATCTTATCCTAGCTCCAGATTCTGGAGTTGAGGGAAGTTAAAATCAGGAGAATTGCTGTTCCAGGCTATCCTGGGCAGAAAAGTATGGGAGCCTCCATCTCCACAGAAAGAAGCTGAGCATGGTGGCACATCCTTATCATCCTAGCTATTACAAGAAGCCTACAATAGGTAGATCAAGGTCCAGAGGCACACCTAGGCAAGGCGTGAGACCTTATTTCATGAATAATCTGTGAAATAAAGGGCTGGAGATGTGTCTCAGGAGAATAGCTACCTAGGGAGTATGAGGCCCTAAGTTCAGAAAAGGAAATGGAAAAAGAGAAGGGGGAAGAAGGGAGAGGAAGGGAAGGAGGAAGATGGTCAGGAGCCAGACAGAGATCCAAATCAATCCCACAGTCATAAGAGGGCATTAGGGAGCTCTGGGGGGTTGTGGTGGCCACTAAGGCAGGGCGTGACACAGTTCTGGGGCGTGGACTAGTGAGAACTCACAGGGACACATGGGCCTCCACACTCCTAGGTAGAAGCACTGCAACCACTCCCTGGCAGGAGCCACAGAGCCTCATTCCCACACTGGCCCAGGAAAGAGACAGGGGATGTGGGCAAAGGTGCCAGCATGAGAATTGGGAAAACGGCCCCCCAAACTCAAGATCTCAGGCATCTAGCATATGTAATCTGGAAGATCCAAAAGGCCCAGGACACTGCCTCTCACTTTATTAAAAAAAAAATCAAAGTGTATCAAAGACCTCAATATGAAAATCAAACTAAAATCCTGCAAGAAAATCCAGGTTAATTCTCAGCGCCACAGAGACCTTCTTTGCAAAAACTAGAAATGCACAACTATTTAAGAAATAGTTACCATGCTGGGCTATTCAGGAGGCAGAGATCTGAGGATAAGGTTCAAAGCCAGTCTGGTCAGAAAATTCTGTGAGACTCTGGTCTCCACATAGCCATCAAAAAGCTGGAGCAGTGGCTCAAGTAATAGAATGCCAGCCATGAAAAAACAAACCAAGCGATAAATTAAATTTAGAGTGAGCTATCACTCTACCAATCAGGCTAGCAAAAATGAAAAAGATTCCTAGTATCCATTTGTTATTGGAATTCAAAATAAAGGGCAATTTCAGACATTACCTGGGGACATGGATTGTAATAGCTTTTAAGAAAGAAACAGGCAATTATTCCAATTTTTAAAAATCTACATTTTGTCCTACTTCTGATAAGCCTGGGGTGAGCTAGCTGTGGCCTGAGGCCCAAATCAGCCCAGGTCCCTTTGTGTGTGTACTTTCCAAGGTTGCTTGGGGTAATAGCAAAGGTGGAAAGTCTGCCTGACTCTCCCAAGCCTAACATGTACTGGAAAGGGTTGGGTGGAGGCCTCAATCAATCCACAGAAATAAAAGCACTAGTGGTATAACCATTCGTACAAGAAGGTGTTCAACAGCATTGCTTGTAGGGACAGGAAAAATCAAAATCCTTATTACAATGTGTTTCAATGAATTCTAATATGTCATTCTATGGAATAGCAAGCAAGTCTTGAAAGGAACAAATTAAAGTTTTTTTTAACCTATTGATCTGGAACTGTTCCCATGAGGTATCTTTGAACAACATGCCAAAAATATATTTATGATGTTATTTGTGGGGGGGGAACTATCTGAAACTATGTCATATATGTTATTTTTTGTTTTTTGTTTTGCCAGTCCTGGTGCTTGAACTCAGGGTCTGGGCACTGTCTTGAGCTTCTTTTTGCTCAAGGCAAGCAGTCTACCACTTGAGCTACAGTGCCACTTCTGGATTTTTCTGTTTATATGGAACTGAGGAATCAAACCCAGGGCTTCATGCATGCAAGGCAAGCACTCTACCACTAAGCCACATTCCCAGCCCCTGTCATATATGTTTATATGTAGTGTTAATTTACAATGATTTGAATAGCTAGGCATAGTGGTACATGTTTATAATCCTAACACTCAGGAGGTTAAGGTAAAGGATTGTAAATTCAAAACCAGCCTGGGTTCCCTAATAAACCCCTGTCTCAAAAAATCCAAAAACAAAACAAAATTAAAATCTCAAAAACAAAAAGGCAAAAATAAATATGAATGCAGGCATGTTCTCTTTCTCTCTCTGATTTAGCTACTACTGGAGTATACTGCCCCCAAGAGCAATTAATAACTTGCAGATGCCCATTTTCTGATTATTGGAACTCTTCTCTTTTGATTAAAAACCATATCAATGACCTGAGCCATTCTTGTTGACTGATGCAAATTGTGAAAATTGGTTCACTATGACTTTTTTTGTTGTTTCATTTTTATGCCTGTCCTGGGGCTTGAACTTAGGGCCTAGGTGCTGTCCCTTAGCTCTTTTACTCAAGGGTATTACCACTTGAACCACAGTTCTACTTTGGACTTTTTGAGTAGTTAATTGAAGATGAGTCCCACTGACTTTCTTGACTGGGCTGGCTTCAAAACATGATCTTCATATCTCAGCCTCCTGAGTAGCTAGGATTACAGGTGTTAGCTACTGGCATCTGACTTTTATTTCTTTGTTGGGTTGGGGGTTTTTGTTTGTTTGTTTTTGGCGGTTTTGGGGCTTGAACTTTGGTCTTGGTTGCTGTCCCTGCGCTCTTCAGCTCAAGGCTAGCGCTCTACCGCTTGAGCCACAGCGCCACTTCCGGTTTTCTAGTGGTTTATTGGAGATAAGTCTCACAGAATTTCCTGCTCCGGCTGGCTTTGAACTGTGATCCTCAGATCTCAGCCTTCTGAGTAGCTAGGATAACAGGTGTAAGCCACCAGCATTAGGCTTGTTTTTTGTTTTGTTTTGTTTTGTTTTGTTTTTCACCTATGCCCATGATTCATAGGTTTAATCTTTGGATGGAACCCAAGATCTTTGTATCTTCTAAGTCTTCTTCATATCTTCTATTTTTTTTTCACTGTCTTTGACTCTTTGATCTATTCCTTATGTTTTATCCTTACCCCCTGATACACTGTTTTCAACTTCTGCTTGCTAGGTTTTTGACTAAGTGGTTTTTATTGTTTTGTTTTGTTTTTTTGGTCTGTCATGGGTCTTGAACTTTGGGCCTGGGCACTGTCCCTGAGCTCTTCAGCTCAAGGCTAACACTCTACCACTTGAGCCACAGTGCCACTTCCGGTTTTATAGTGGTTCATGGTTCATTGGAGATAAGAGTCTCGTGGACTTTCCTGCCTGGGCTGGCTTTGACTGTAATCCTCAGATCTCAGCCTCCTGAGTAGCTAGGATTACAGGCGTGAGCCACCAGCACCTAGCTGGACTGAGTTTTTTTTTTTGTTTTTTTTTTTTGGGTCCGGTCGTAAGTCCTGAACTCTGGGCCTGGGCGCTGTCCCTCAGATCTTCAGCTCAAGGCTAGTGCTCTACCACTTGAGCCACAGCGCCACTTCCAGCTTTTTTCTTTTTGCTTATGTGGTGATGAGGAATTGAACCCAAGG
>NW_012267512.1:26581-63247 GCF_000151885.1 Dipodomys ordii | reverse complement strand
GCCTCCAGGTCTTTTGTTGTCACAGGCATGCTTCCTGAGGAGTGTTGTTGCCTGGTTTTCTCCACTCTGTTGAGGCGTATGCTCAGCTTTTTACTTCAGTTGGGAGGAGTTGGTTGTGTTGTTCCAGCACCAGATCCCCGGGCCTGGTTCTGGCCCCAGCCTGGAGCGCGCTCGTTAGGCCTGTGCTGATGTGTATACCACCTAAGTTATGCAGCCTGGAGCATGCTCGTTAGGCCTGTGCTGCTGTGTATACCACCTAGGTTATACAGCCTGGGGGACACAGTTCAAATTTCTTCTACTGTTGGTGGTCTTGACCCAGGGGCACTGTTCCTGGCTTGGGCATTTAAGCTCCCTTCCAGGGGCACTATTGCTCTGGCCTGGCCAGCAGAGTGTGCTCCACGGGCTGGTGGAGCTCTCGAACAGTTCTCAGTTTTAGTGGGTCCTGTGGTCCAGGTGTTGGGATAGGGAGTCTAGGTCAGGGTCTGGGGCTTCCCTCCATCTCTGGTCTCCCTTGAGTGATACACTGTCCCCTGTGGAGTACTCACCCTGGAGCTGGTTGTTTCTGTGTGGTGTAGGTCGTCAGTTGTTGCAATCCGAGTTCAGTTGGGGTGGTTGCGGGCTGGGCTGGGTGGTGGTGGCTCTGTGTGATTCTTTTCTGTCTCTGCCTCTGTCGAAGCTGTTAGGTCAAAAGTGTCCACACTCAGGTGGCTTCTTCGCGGGTTGTGATCTGTAGGCAGCCCCCTGTGCCTCTGGGGCCCGGGTGGCCCTGCTGGGTCGTTGCGATCGCGATCGGGCGGGTGGTGATCGGGTGGGTGGTCTGCCGACAGGTCCCTTTATTGTGCTGCTGGTGCGGAGCGGCTTTGGGCTGGCTGGCCGGCGGCTTGGCGCACTGCCGCACGGCCAGTAAAGGTTGGGGGAGGGGTCTTCGCTTTTCTCTGTTCTGAAATTCTTCTTTTCCTCTCTTTCTTTTTTTGTTATTTTCTGCCTCTGGTTTTTCTCTGAGTGTTCATCTTTTTGTTGTTGTCATTCTCTTGGGGAGATTAAGCGTTGGAACTCGAACTCTCTTTTTGGTTGGAGAGAGCTGTGGCGTTTCCCTACTGCCCCGTCGCCATCTTGGTCCCCCCTCTCTGTTTTGTTTTTAATTAGCTATAAAACCAAACTCCAGCCAGGCGTGACCCACCAGCATTAGGTTTGTTTTTTGTTTTGCTTTGTTTTTAATAAACTATAAAAACCAAACTCCAGCCAGGTGTTTTTAGATACAGGCAATGGAATCAACTGAAGCTGATTTCAGCAGAAAAGAGGTTGTTGACTCAAAGATACTGGAAATCTCCCGTTATCTCAGGAAGTGCTAGGGCTGAGCTCTCAGTGGCTGGACAGGCAGCTGCAGGGGGTGACAGGCAATATGTCCTGAGACCCTGGAAGTGCTTCCTGGGTCACTCAGCCCACTGCTGCTCTCAGTGCTGTTGCATAGGAAGGGCTCAGGGCTCTCCAGAAGGTACTAGTCCCCTCCCCCGTCCCCCTCAGAATCAAGGGTATCTGTGGCTTGGAGTGGGAGTGGAGGCAGGAATATGCTTGACCAGCTGCCAGAAAAGGTCTGGAATTTTCTGCTTTACTGACAGATGTAGGTGCAGCTGCAAAACATACAAGATAAGGAATGTTCCCTAAGGAGCTGGGCCACTGGGCTACCAAAAAAATTGACATGTGTCTATGATTAAAACTATTGAAGTAGGGCTGGGAAGGTGGCTCAGTGGTAGAGCGCTTGCCTCACAAGCATGAGGCCCTGGGTTCGATTCCTTAGCACCACATAAGCAAAAAAAAAAAGCCAGAAGTGGCACCATGGCTCAATGGTAGAGCTTGAGCTGAAGAGCTGGAGGGCAGTGCCCAAGCCCAGAGTTCAGCCCCACGAACGACAAAAAAACAAAAACAAAAACACAAAAATCCTATTGAAGTAGGAAGCATAATTTCCTGTAAAGGCAAAGAAAGATTATCAAGACACAAAGGAAAAAACAAAGACAGGAGATAGATAAAAGGAGAGACGGGGGATTTCCTAGGGCTGTAGTAACAGAGTACCACAAACTTAAAACAACACAATTTGAGCCAGTGCCAGTGACTCCCACCTTTAATCCTAGCTACTCAAGAGGCTGCCATTTGAAGCCAGCCCAGGCAGTAAAGTCTGTGAGACTTTTATCTCCAACTAGGCACCCAAAAATGCCAGAAGTGAAGCTGTGGCTCAAGCTGTTCGCTGCCAGCTTCAAAAAGCCTCAAGAACAATGCTTAGGCTCTGAGTTCAAGCCCCGAGACCAGAGCTCCCCCACATACACACCCTACAATAAACCAGCACACAATTTGAAGCCAACTCTGGTGGTATACATCTGTAATCCTAGCTTCCAGGAGGCTGAGACAGGAGGATCTTGAGTTCAAGGCCAGCCTGAGCTACAGTGCAAGACACTGTTTCATAACACAAAACAAAATTCATTCTTTCCGAGTATGAACAAGTAGTTCACAGTCTGGGTGTCAGAGGGAGAAATGGCCCTGCATGTCTCTCCTAGAGTCTGGCGGACTCTTGTTCTTTTATTGCACAGATATCTATCTCATCTCTACGTTCAGCTTCACATAGTATGGCTGCTTCATGTCTCTCTCCTCTCACAGACAAACTAGTCAGAAGGCTGGGGGATGTAGCTGCTTGGTACAGTGCCTGCCTAGCAGGCACAGGCCTGAGAATCTAACCTCAATCCCAGAAAATTAATTAGTGAATTAATTAATTAATTAAAATAAAGACCCTGGTCATGGGGTCCATAGTAATTCAATAGGATCTCATCATTCTGTGATTACATGTGCAAATACTCAGTTCTAAGTAAGGTCACCTTCATCATGTCAAGGTAGACAGGAATTTTGGAGGACCATGCTATGGACAAAGAAAAGGTAGTAACCACTCAGCACAAAACCTGTTCAAAATATCGATTCTTAGTCTTGACCTTGCACGAGTTCCACTCACTGAGCTGAATTGCAGCTCTGTGATTGTATGTGGAGAACACTGGCTCTAGTTTCCTAGCACCAACAGAATACCACAGAACCACAAGGGTACAAGGCGGTAAGGACAAGAAGGCCCTTGCATTGAAGGGGAGAGGTGACCCAGCAGGGTGAAGGGCACTTGCTGTGTATGGATGGGCCCACTGGCCAGGGCAAACAGGTTGCTGGCTGGAAAGACAGGCCAGCATCCTGAGCTTCTTTCTATGCTTCATTTTCTGGTCTGAGGAGAAGCACCAAGGGCTTTTTACCTGTAATCATGAACCTATATTAGCTTGGCAACAAAAGTGCAATGTTTGGTATGTCTTTTGTTTCTAAATCAAATGGAGTATGACTCCATCTATTCAGCAAATAGGTGACACATTCAACATTAGAGCCCAAAGGGTCCTCCCACCATCAAGAGATTTTAGCAGCAACTTCTGCCTTTCAGGCTACTGTTGGACACTCATCACTAGGCTTGGTGAGGTCCGCTGCGAGATTAGTTCAGCTCAAAGCATCACCCTCAGCCTCAGTGTGTGGCCACAGCAAACATGATTGCAGTGCCCAAGCTGGAAACCATACAGGTCTGTAAGTCACCTCACTGGAGATTTGCCATCTTTCAAGATTTTCTTGGGCTCAGGGTATTGGTCTCTGCTACCCATCCTTGGGAATCTAGTCAAATTGACCATAGGGCAATGGCTCAGAAGACTTCAGTGTTCCTTCTCTCCAAATCCTCTGCAAGCCCTTCTCCCTGCTGGACAATCCAGATTCAGAACTCCAGTGAATGGGTTCTGATGGCTCACACCTATAATCCTGGCTACTAGATTTAAATATGAGTATCCCAGTTCAAAACCACCCTGCATTCAAAGCCAATCCAGACAGGAAAATTCATGAGACCCTTACTTAAAATTGACCAGCAAAATAATTTACCATAGCTAAGATATGGAACCAACCCAGATACCCCTGGGTAGATGAATGGAGCAAGAAAATGTGGTATATATACACAATGGAACTCTATGCTTCCATCAGAAAGAATGACATCACTCTATTTGTAAGGAAATGGAAAGACTTGGGGAAAAAGCATATTAAGTGAAGTAGCCAGATACATTTGTAATCATTAGTATGTGTCTAGGATAGTCCTAGCAGAGGATCACAATAGCTCAATAGCTATGTACATATGACCTTATAAAATGATGCTAATCAAAATGAACTCCAAGATATGGAAACAAGAGGGTTTTTTTTTAGTGTACTGTTTGTGGTTATTTCTTGTTTTTTTTTCCTTTAGTTTATTCTCTCTTGTCACTGTTTTTTTATTTTGGTACCCTCTGTCTTGTATATAAGTTTATCTGACTTGGGGAAGGGAAGAGGAATCACAGAAATTGTGGGACAAGGGGTGAACCAATGCAACAGCAATACTCACTGGACACTATGTTGGAAATGAACTGTATGACTTAGGGGGAGGAGTGTTGGAGGGGGAATGGGAGAAAACGAGGGAAGGGGGTAACACTGTCAGAAAAGAAATGTTCTCAGCACCTTAGGTAACTGTAACCCCTCTGTACATCACCTGTACAATTAAAATAAATAAAATTGGCCAGTAAAAAGCTGAAAGTAGACATGTCTCAAGTGGTAGAGTGCTAGCCTTGCACAAAGAAGCTTAGGCAGAGCACCTAGGCCCTGAGTTCAAGCCCCAGTAAACAAAACAGGCGCAAGCCTGTTGAGTTCCCATGGGGACAAGGAAAGCCAGCCCTAGAAGATACAAAGGCTGCTTGCTCTGCTTGGGGACCGAGGCTGAAACAAAAGAAAACAAGCCATTCCAAGCACAGGTGGTTCATACCTGTAATCCTAGCTACTACTCAGAAGACTGGAGGATCACAGTTCAAAGCCATCCTAGCAGAAAAGTGTTTGGGATTCCATCTCCAAAATAATCAGCAAAAAGCCAGACTGGATACTTGTCTCAAGTAATCCCAACTGGGCAAGTTCAAGTCCTGGTACCCATAAAAGAGACAGACAGAGACCGAGAAAAAAAAAATACAACTCTCTGTGTCACCAGCTATACGTGTTCACATAAATTAGTCTCGTGTTTTCAGTGAATAGGTATTTGTTTTCTTTTGTGCTGAGTGGCATAGAATGACTAAGAAGCTTCCAACATAAAAGAAAATGTAATTTCCTTCTCAGCATAACAAGGCATAAGCCAGAGTTTGACAAAGAATTGCACATGATCAAGTAACTTTACCTCTTGGAACCTCAATGTAGTTACCTATAAAATAAGTGTAATACTTTGCTACCTTCCTTCCCCATCATGAAGCCGTGGGCTTCAATGAAGACAATAGAGGACCAGGGATTATGCAACACAAAGGCGTTGTTCAGCCTGAAGTCTTGTCATTTATATGACATTCTCACAAATAACTGTGTGGGCTTTTGGCTCCCCTTGCCCGTTCATTTTCCAAAAATGTGTAGCTATGGAGAAAAGAAGTTCAAGTGCTTCCTGGAAGAGCTTCTGTTTCTCAGATTCCAGTCCCCCATAAGTGAAAGGCAGAGGGACTAGAATTAGTGCCATGTGGCCTGCCCCTGCATGAGGCGGGGACAGACATGGTCCCTACATGCTGAACCGCACTGCTTTCTGTTGTTCTGGAACTATGACACTTATCACAGTATTCCACTTTGGGCAGTGATTTATACACACACCTTAGCCGCTTCAGGCAAAGAAGACTACACAACATACTTCCCGGTCCAGAGCAAACTACCATATACTTACCAAACTTACCAAACCACCAACACTCTTTTTTTTTTTAATCTTTATGTTCCTTTATTAGAGCAAGGTTCCTGACCAGTATACAATGATGTATTTACTAAACAGACACCTGTGCAAAAAATACATACTAATTCATCTAGACAGGTTTTGGTTACACTTTTGCCTATGGATGGAATAGTTCCATTTGTAAGATTTTATACATCACAAAGCTTCCACGCTGTCCATGAATTCACCTCTGAAAAAGTGGCATTTAATTTCAGCTCTATTTTACAGCATTTAAAAGCTTATGCAGGGCTGGGAAGGTGGCTCAGTGGTAGAGCGCTGCCTTGCATGCCTGAGGCCCTGGGTTCGATTCCCTAGCACCACATAAGCAAAAAGAAAAAAGCCAGAAGTGGTGCTGTGGCACAAGTGGTAGAGTGCTAGCCTTGAGCTGAAGAGCTGAGAGACAGCACCCAGGCCCAGAGTTCAGGCCCCACGACCAGACCCAAAAAATAAATAAAAGCTTATGCATTTGGCAGCTTCTCTGTGATGCACAGGGCAGGTCTTCCACCCAGATCCAGTCACATTTGAACCTTAAGTTAGACACCTGGGACCTTAGACCTATCGACACTCAAAACGGCCCTTAAAAAAAAAAAAGGTCAGGGAGATAAAAATCAAGGGTAGAACTCAGAACTCTCAATTTTGAGGTTCTAGCATCTCAAATGACATAAGTAACGACAGCAATGGTTCCCAGTTATGGAGACATTAAGGCATTGATTCAAATCCCTTTATTCTCGATCCATATAGCCCAGAGGTCATCCTGCAAAGTGTGTATCAAAAAATACAAAGTCAGGGGACAGTTTGACAGTGATGTTATTATACAAGTCAAACTCGGAAGGTCAGATCAACTATGTCCATTCTGAGAGAAAAGCCTCAAACCCTTTGTGTACACATTTAGTTTTATTGTAACAAAGCACCTTGGACACTTTTAACATTTAAAACTCAGCATCATCTTTCCTTTCCAATGAAAACAAAAAAATTTAAAAAATAAATGAACAAAATTACAATAGAGAATGTCAATCCCAAATAAGATCCTACAGGGTCTACGGATTCTCCTGTAGTACCAGGGCTCAAGTCATCATTAGGAGAGAATTTTATTTTAAAAGTGCCATCTTAAACTGCAAGGATGTCCGTTAAACATCACAATTACACATGCCAAAGGAGAAGCCATGTTGTCAAAATGCCCACTTAACCCACCCAAACATCTCAAACCCACCCTTTGCTGACCTAGAACCCATTTTTTAAAACACTCTTTTAAAGCCTACACTCCTGACTCCACAGGAATAGCTGTCTTCTCCCGCTAACTCTTGAAAACGATCGCCACCTGGCGGTCAAAGGCTGCTGTTCAGACAGCATGGGTCAGGATCCTTTGACCTTTTCAAAAGGAACAAGGAGGGAAATGGACACAGAAGCAACAGAAAGTATCGGGGGCTTGCAAAATAAGAATCTTATTAATATATTCTTTGTTAATGAAAGAAAATGACAGCTGCTTCTAAGAGATGCTGATAAGGCTGGAAAGAGGCTGCTTGAGTTTTAGATTCTTAGATTCCAACAAGAAGATTAGACATAGGCAGCTTGCAGGTTAAAATCTTTTATTTCAATAGAAGTGATGCCTTCTATTGATATATTGGTTGATTCATTCTACTTAATGGGAATTCTGGCAATTATGCCAAAACAAGTAACAGAAAATGTTCGGTCCTTGTAAAGGAACTTTCTGGAAAGGGTGTGAGGCTGCTCAAGAAAGCTTCCCTGAAACCAGTAATTTAGAGCTGAACTGGGGAGTGACCAGAAGACGAGAAGAGAGGAAGCAAATGTTTTCAGCCAGCAGAAGGATCCAGTAATGGGGTGAGTGTCTGGGTACCAGGGATGGTCTCCCATAGCTTAACTATGAGGGAAGAAGGGAGGGACAAGCTGATGCTGGAGAGATTGGGAGCACACTCAGGCAGCAGGGCACAGGGCATGCGAAGGACTGTCAACCTTTTGCTAAGAGCAGAGGAAAACGACATGTTATAAGCAGGGAAGAAACAAGCTTGAGTTTCAGAAGAATCACTGGATGATAATGAAAAGAGTAGGAATAAAGTGTAGCAAGATATAGCCCACATGTAATCCACCATGCTGTTACACTGACTCCCACAATCTGTCCTCTCTACCAAAAGCCTAATATGGATTCCCATCATCTTGTTGCATGGACTGTTACAATAGCTTCGTAGGACTACAATTTCCAATTGTTATAATGCAAGTGATCATTGAGATAGTAGGTGATACTCAGCATTCACTGTGCACAATTCTAAATGCATCACCTGTACAGACTCATTTTATTCCTACAGAAAGCCTATGAAAAGAGGACCACTGTTGTAAAAACGCATCTAACAGATGAAATATGACATGTCCAGGAATCTAATTTCAGATACCACACAGATGAGGGAAAAACATAAAAATGATAAATATGGCTCCAGGAGAGATTTTGGAAGTACAATCAACAAGGCCTGATGTGTCAGACAAAAGGCAGCAGACACAGAGGTGTCAAAGGTGACACCTGGGCTGCCTACCTGAGCAACTGTAGAGACATTGGAAGAACAGCAGATTGGCTGGGCTCATAAACTTGACCCTGAGATGTTGAGTGTGGCCAGCATTTAAGACAGGTAAGAGGATATTGAGAAGGCAATATCCTGTGGACCCTATTGGATGAAGAGTGTAGCTAGCCATAGAACTGCCTGAGAAGATAATATGAAGCTACAAAACAGAACTTGTGAGATTTAGTCACAAGATATGTCTGTAAATGAGATAGAAATGTGATATTTAAAAAAAAAGGAATAAAAACAAGTGTCACAAAAAAGCCAAGGAAAAGAATGTTCTAAGAAAAGAAGGCACGATTACCCAAATGCTCACAGTTAAAAGACTGGAAAGTAGTGTCAGACAGACAAATAACTTAGTGGGGTCTGGAATGAAGTAGAGAAAAAAGAAGAGGCTTTTCTTTCATTGTTACAATATAGAATGTGGAACAATGAAATGCAGCTATGCACGGTGGTACCTACCTATAATTCCAGAACTCAGGAGGTATAGGCGGGAGCATTAGGCATTGGAGGCCTGCTCCAGGCCATCATGGACTATGTAGTGAGCTCCCCTCCCCCATCACACACACACCCCCACAGCTTACTGAGTATATTTAACTATTGAAGAGAACTGTCTCATTGATAGGAAGTGACTGAATATAGAGAGGAAGTCACTGATTGTGTCAATCAGATGGCAAGGTGGAGAGATGGAACCTAAGGCACCAGAGAGGAAGGAAAGGATGGAAGGAGATATGGACAGGTGTGAGCAGTCTATGGAAAGTAAGTGGGTTCCAGATTGGGTTCAGTCACCTCTAAAAAGATCTCCAGTCCCTGCCAGAGTGAAGGACAGAGGATTAATCTATGCTCACACAGCTCTGTTCCCAAGAATCACTTCTATATTTAACTAAACTTGTTCCCAAGCTTACGCATTCCAGTTGCCTCTGATATTGTAATGTCATGAATGAACTAATGTGTGAAGAGTGTGGCTGTTTCCAAGGAAACATGGTTGGATGCTTTGGGAAAATGTGACAAAGGCAATATACAAAAGATCCCATCCAGCTAGGTCTAAGTGCAGCAGTTTTAAAATAGGCCTATACTTTATAGTTAGTTATAAAATATCCATGCTGGGTAACCATAAAAAATAGTACAACATAGAGCTATGGTAGCATGGAGGAGATAGTAAAAACAAATGTTTGCAAGATTCTATTCGAGACAAACATTGCTGCTGTGGGGATTAAATACAAGTTTTTTTAAATGTACAAACCACCAGGCACTGGTGACTCACGCCAGTAATCCTAGCTACTTGGGAGGCTGAGATCTGAGGGTCATGGTTCGAAGCCAGCCTGGGCAGGAAAGTCCTATATATTTTTTTTTTTTTTGTCGATCATGGGGCTTGAACTCTGAGCCTGAGCACTGTCCCTCAGCTCCTCAGCTCAAGGTGAATGCTCTACCACTTGAGCCACAGTGCCACTTCTGGTTTTTTTGTTTGTTTTTTAGTTTGGGGGGATTTTTTGGTGGTTAATTGGAGATAAAAGAGTCTCATAGACTTTTCTTGCCCAGGCTGGCTTTGAACCGAGATCCTCAGATCTCAGCCTCCTGAGTAGCTAGGATTACAAGCGAGAGCCACAGGCACCTGGCCCTATAAGATTCTTATCTCCAATTAACTACCAGAAAACCAGGAAGTGGCACTGAAGTAGAGCACTAGCCTTGAGCAGAAAAAGCCAGGAACAACTCTAAGGCCCTGAGTTCTAGCCCCATGACCAACAACAACAACAAAAACAAACATGGAAACTGTTAGGAAAATGAGTCCCTTCCCATAGCTTAGTCCACTCCTTCCCTTCTCCACAGCTTAGCATGCTCCCTTTTTGGCAGCGCTAGGCCCATGTAGTAAAGGCAGTAACTAATCAACTTCCAGTTCCCTTACCTTGGGATGGCACTCCTCTGGGGCAGCTATCACTATATAAGGCATCAAGAGCCCCTTAGAGTGACCCTCAGGTCTGGGCAGCTGCAGGACCCCTTATCTACCATTTGGACAGCAGCCATAAATCCTAGTCCACCATGATGAAGCCCCTGGCCCGCACGTCCACACCAGAGTCTTCTCCTCCTAGCTCCTTCTAGCCCCTCCTAAGCCTCCTAGGTTATATAGGTCACCCCAGACAATAGCTGGTGGTGCTTCTCATTCCTCCCTTGTGAGAAGGGGTCTTGCTGGCCCCCTTTCCAGGCAATAAACCTTTGTTCACTGTACCTGGATGTCTGTGTGGTTCTCTGGCAAAGTCTATGAATCGTAATTGTGCTAAGAGAAACCATGGCAGTGTATGTACTTCTTAGGTCTCACCTCCCACCCATCCTTGGGGAAATGTTTAATATTGCTTCAATTGCATTTATATTCTTGTAACCGCTCTATTTTGTTCCAACTCATGTTTCTCACACTAGTTTTACAAGTTGGGTAATTCTATCTTCATGGTTAAGAAGTACCTCAAATTTCAATACATTTGCCCCTAAGTGGACTCCCCTATGTCCAATCTCAAATCTGTTTCTTCTATATTCCTCACTCAGTGTGATCAACCTCAAGCTTAAATACTGAAGTCATCCTTTGCTTCTGCTTCCTTTGCCTCCCAGGTCCAATCTCAAGTTCTTATTCTTCATCCTCAAACTCCCCATGGCTATTACTTGCTCCCAGTCTGCTACTAGTTGTTTACTTGCTTGGACCAGTTAAGACACCATCTCCACTGAGAGTGTGATCTGCCCTCAGTGATGTAGCATGTGTTTCTAAGCCATCTGTACCATTCAGATACCTGGAAGAGAAATCATTCAATATGTAGTGTGAATCTGTGCTCACTCCATTTAAAATATATTTCAATCCAGGCATGGTGACACATCTGTAATTCTGGCTAACTTAAGGCTGGAGCAGAAAGATCTTAAGTTTGAGGCCAGCCTGTACTAACTAGTGAGATGGTGTTTCAAAAGGAGAATTTCAGTATTCTGTTACATAGAGCTTAAACTTCAAAGCCTGATGTTGTACAGGTCTTTTATTACCTAGACCCTTCATTCATCTCTAGTCCTAGTGTTCCCATAGACATACTTAATTCTAGTTAAAATCAACTTTCTAGAGTTCTCTGAACAAGGCATTTTTTCATGACCCTGCCTTTGTACGTGTGATTTATTCATCCAAAACCTCTTCTTATCATCCACCTTGTGATCTCCTCCTCCAAGATCCTTAGTGAAGCTTGTGTTGCTCTTCCTACTTTCCTTCCATAAACAGCATCATTTAATTTATAGCTGAAGTACTTTCTCATATGTAGTATGCCTAAGCTCATGGCTTATTGAGATACTAGGGAAAAAAAGATGGAGCAAGAACCATTTTCAATAAACTCTTTTTTTTTTGGTCCGGTCATGGGGCCTGAACTCTGGGCTGGGCACTGTCCCTTAGCTCTTCAGCTCAAGGCTAGCACTCTACCACTTGAGCCACAGCGCCACTTCCGGCTTTTTTCTTAATGTGGTGCTGAGGAATCGAGCCCAGGGCCTCAGGCATGCAAGGCAAGCGCTCTACCAGAGCCACCTTCCCAGCCCCAAACTCTCTCTTCTTAAGAGCCACTTAGCATTTCAAATCTTGAGTTCAGTCCTCCAAGTCCCTGACCTGCCCGATTCATGGTCATCTTCTCCCCCAATTCTAGCCATCATGTGAAAGTATTAGTGGCCATGTTGATGGTCCAAGATATCTGACTTGAGCCAGGCGCTGGTGGCTTACACCTGTAATTGTAGCTACTCAAGAGGCTGAGATCTGAGGATCACAGTTCAAAGCCAGCCTGGGCAGCAAAGTCTGTGAGACTCTTATCTCCAATTTGCCACCAGAAAACCGTAAGTGGTGCTCTGGCTCAAGTGGTAGAGCGCTCGCCTTGAGCTGAAGAGCTCAGGGACAGGGCCCAAGCCCCTGTTCAAGCCCCACTACCACCAAAAAAATTAACAAAAAAAAAAACCCTATCTGACTGCACTCACCCCCCCCCGCCTTGTCGATGCTGGATCTGATACACTAGCTTAAAATGGGGGTCCCTCTGAAGTCCTGGTATCCTCCTCCAACTTCGTATTCTATCCACCATACGTTTCCTACCATAAGCCTTGGCAAATACTTCTTTTCCTCCTAGCCTATACTCTTTGTAGCTGAACACAGCTGAAGAAAACTCACGTGGGTCCCAGCCATTAAAATGTTTGTTTTATCTCAAATGGGAGCTCCAAGGCCTTCCTCAATGTTTTTATTTAACTTTACTCAGTTTCCTCAATCATCCTCATGGTTAATCCTCACAAAAATGTGCTCTACGTAAACATTACTAAAATAACCCTGAAGCTACTGGATGAAAAGGTAAAAAGACTAAATTGATAAATGCAATAATACAGCTCTAATGCTATAAGCCCTTCAGGTCCTACCTCAATTACTTCCACAGCACTAAGGGATGCTACAATCCTTTCGATTACAGGTTTTAGTAATGGTTAATTTATCCACTTGGTTGGATTAAGAAATGCTTAAATTAGTAAAATCCACCTTTGGGTGTCTGTCAGGGCATCTCCAAAACACAATGAAACCATGAAGACATTGACCTAATAATGGATTCAAAATCTGCATAGGCTGGAAGGTAAAAGAACTATGGGACGCAGGGCCTGGCTGAAGGGAGCAAGCCATTAGCGGTGTGTATTTGGCATAGGGCTATATCTTGTCCCGGCCTTGTCCTGTTACTGTACCATTGATTTAAGTCAGGCACAAAGTGAACTACATCACCACACCCTCCCTCCTAGCCAAGAGGGACTGAAATCTGGAATCATTCTTTCCTTGTGTTGACAAGCAAAGAAATTACAATTAATCAAAATAGCTTCTTTCAAATCCCTTCATACTCAAGTGCCTCCCAAAATTATTATTCTTGATAAATGACACAGCTACTTGTTTTTATTTTATTTATTTTGTGCATTTTAAAGTGAAAGTTAAGACATACAAACCACAGAAACTTTAGTACTGACCAATTTAAAAACAGAAACTGATCATATACACACATTTTTCATCTTTAGTTTTACATGTTGGTTTACAAAGGTACTCTTACAAACACACATACACACACACAACACACACACACACACACACACTTCTAGTTCCTTAGAACCTACTTGTCAAGCAGCAAGATGGCAATGCCACCAGAGCCCAGCACAAAGGGCTTCTGCAAGGAACCAGCAGCAAGCAATGCTTGATGAATGGTTATGCATAGAACCAACTTGGAGGGAGATGTTAGATACTCTTTGTAAGACAGGTAGCACATGTACACTAACAATGGGAAAGTGCGACCATTAGTAATAGCAGATGAATGTTGCTGTTTAAGTTCAAAGCTCTGGGATATTTTAAAAGCAAGACAAAACAAGGTGCTTTAATTCTAAACTCCATGACCAAGCCCTATTCTATTAGTTGTCTGAGAGTCTGTATGTTGAGAACTGCTCACGGGCTTCTCAAAGTCAACTTCAAATATATATAATAGCCCTTAACCAGTCAAAATCTTGTTACATTTGCTTACAATAAACATAAAAGATACTTGTGGAGAAAAACTGACTTAAGACTGCTTTGTTGACTTACAATTAGTCTTAAAAGGAAAATGCATTACTTTCAAATCTTTCAACATGTTTTCAAAGCTACAGACAGTAAATCTATTACTTTATATTCCAAATTTTTCAACAAAGTATTATGAAGTGATTCTTGAGCCTAACTCCATCTACATGTGTAAGATGGCGATCCAATGCAAAAGGATACTGGTTTCCACTATGGGATCCATCAAGTTCTACAGTTAACTGGAGGTATATACTTAAAGCCTCCCTGAACAGTGTTCTTCAAATGTTTAGTGTTTTGGCATTTAAATCTGAGCAATGTTACTGTACAAGCAATTTTCACAAAAAATTGAGGCAAGAGAAAGAGAGATTTGGAGATGGCTAAGAAGGAAATGGATCGATCTACCTGAGTCCTCAGTCATAGAATTAATTCACCATTTTGTAGAATAATTCAGGCAAGATTCGAATATTGGTACATACTTTAATGCTTGTAACTTTTAAACTTTAAAAATAATCACAGGCCACTGACAGACTGAATATGTAGTTGTGAAACAGTTCTGGTAAGTTTGGTTACAAAAATACTATCACAAGGGGGGGGTGGGGAGGAGACGGGAAGGGATGGGAAGGGGAAACCAAGGAGGAGGCAACAATGCTTGATAAGAAATGTACTCATTACCTTGCTCAGGCAATTGTAACCCCTCTGTACGGTATTTTCACAATTAAAATACTATCACAGAACAGGAGAAAGAACCAAAATAACATATCACACAAATAATTCTGCATGAACAGCTATTTCCCTCCCCTCTCTTAGTGCCTCAGAAAGACACACTACAGAAAGTGGGATGCACAAAAAGAGAACTTTTGAACAAAAAATTAGTTTGTGGACTTTCGTGTTGGCTTCAGCAATTCCTCCTTACCTTCCCCAAGTGAGATCAACACAGCGAGTATGAGCTGTCAATATGCCTCTAGAGCATATCATTATGTCCTTATTAATGCAGATCATTTCCTAAAATGCTACAAAGATACGTTTAACACACAAATGCCAATGTAACATGTCCAACATATGTATCTTTACCAAGAATAATCTGGGTGTGACTATGGGGGGGGGGGGCAGGTAACATCAGCCATCATTCTTTAATACTGACACAACAAGAAGCTCCCAAGCTAACATTTTACAACAACTATTATCATCTAAACCTTAGGACAACCACTACAAAACACAAAACAAAATATGAAATATTTTAATGTAAATATATCCTCCTATACCAAGATGCTTTGGGGTATTAATCTTTTTTTTTAATGAATGACCATTTCAATGTGATATTCAGCTAGTATATGACACATTACAATTAACAGTAGGATCTATGTCACTGTTTTCTATGCCCTCAAGTAACCATACATTCACTAAGGAAATTAGAATAAAATGACTGCACCCCACTCTCAGATACTGGGCAATCTCCCAGCAAATATGTAAAGTTCTGCCTTGTGGATTCCCTTTCAAAATGCCCAATGAGACACAATATCATCTAGGAGGTGTTCAACAGGTATACAACCTGGGGCAGAGCCAGTGAACTAGTCACAAAAACAAAAGCTGTCAGCATGAAGAATGAGGTATCAACACAGTTACACACCAGGAGAGGTGATAACCAGCTCTTCCAAAATAAAGGTTAAAAATAAAGAACTCTGTCCGATTAACAAAATAAACTGGCTTTGCATTTCACTTTTGTACAAAGCTGGGAACACTAAACAAGAAGATTGGTTAATCCATATCTGTTCCCTAGTAAACAGTCCAAAGTTCAGTCAGACAAACGTGGAAACCTGGCAAGAGTCATTCAGACCCGTTCAGCAGGTGTGCTTGCCTGCTGTTTAAGTATCCAATACCTTTGAGGGCTTATCACTGAACTATTATTTGTGAAGACCAACTGTTTCTCCAGAACGCATTCCTGGGGCATGAAGTCCTCACATACAAAAGGAGTGACCAGACTTGAGTCTTCCTAAAGCAGTAGATAATACTACTAACACTAAGTTACTACACCTCAAATCCTGAACAGCTTGCCCCCAAAATGTATTTCACAGAAGGTAGCTACTTTAACATTACTACCAGGGATAGAATTTAGTTCCCCAATAAATAACTGCTACCTTGAAAAGAAAAATAAACTTACAAACTATCATGTTTTACCTAATCTAAGAGGCAATTCATTGTTAAGATGCACCATGTACATTGCTAAGAAAAAATGCTGCCTGTTAACTACAACACATGCCTTGTATCACAGAAATTTTTTCTTTGATACTTATTGAAAGGGTGCTCCTAAAGTTAAACAGATGCTCACCACATCAATTTTGTGTATACCTAAAGAAAAGGGAAAAGCAATTGGTTAAGTTATAACTTCATATTCTGAGTCCAACTCTTCTGAATCACTTTTTAAATGCAGTGGCTGCTTTTCCCACACATGGTCCTTGGTGTCAAGAGTACTGAGACGCGGCATTTCCTGAAGAAGGGCTCCAACCCTGTCTTCCACTGAATGGAAGCAAGAAGCTTTGGATAAAATACTAATACCGTAATGGCAATCCTGCTTGATGCTGCATTGGTCACACCAGCTTTCTGTTGCTTTCAATTTTGCTTCATGGATTCCAAGGGCTTTGGCAATTTCTCCTGCCTTCAGTTGCACCATTTGGCCTGTGATGGGCATTCCTTTTATACCTGCCTCATTGCCAAAACATGGTACAATTTCATTTATTTGTGGGGATCTTCCTTTTAGGTCCTGTAATGCATTTTCTTGTTGTTGCCTCGTAAGAAAATAAGGAATGCTGGTCAGTCCTCCAACGATGAATATTTGCTTCGCTAATATCAAATGTATACCCTGCTGTTCCATTTCTATGCATTTCCATGCTGAATCATAGTGTAGGCATTTCTAAATGCCTTTGATGACAAGCACACACACACAGGTGAAGGCAATGACAATGGGAGGAGCTGTGACTTCACGCATGCATGGCTAGGAAATAACATGAACAACCACTGATAGTCATGAAATGCATCCCAAATTCAGACACATTACAATGTCAGCCAAACAGTACATTTTCTGTCCAATAAAATGTTTCTTCAAGCTTGAAATGTTTACCAGATTCATATCAGTGCAAAAAAAAAAAAAGATAGCCCAAGAGATAAGGAACAACTGCGTTAAGTAGAGAGCTAGGGAAGCAAAATATTCTTAAGATGAAATTTTCGTGGTCTAACTTGTTTCGATTCCCTTTATTTCTATATGGCTTATGTGTAAATCTGTTTTTGAACTGGACACAAAATCCAAGTAGAAATGCTGTTCAGTCATTTAGTAAATTTCAAAGTCACATCACTGAAGACAGAGGCTTATAACTGCCTTTTACCATTTACTCAGGAATAGAGCCCATGTCTGGGGTCAGTGGCCTTCATCAGCAGGTGCCCGGCGCTGACGAGCAGATCTTAACCTGTGTGCAGTGGCTGATGGGTCTTCTTCAGTTTCAGACCCTGAAGGCTCATGATCTCCCTCCTGGGACCCTGTGTCTCCCACCAGTTCTCGAAGAAACTTGAATTTAGATAAAAATAGATGCCATACAAAATACCAACCTAGAAAAAAAAAGACAAAAACATTAAGGAAAAGTATTGTACAGTGTTATCCATTCGGAACAATTTTGCTAAATGGACAAAATAGTGCACGTAAAAGATATAAATGACTACAATATATTTATATAACAAACATTGAGAAATTATGATATACAAGGCATAAGCTTAGGATAAACTCTTGAGATTATATAGTAAGGACAAAAATAACCTATTTCTTGCAATTCAAATGTCCAAGCGTGGTGTTTCCACATTAAAATTATTCTGAAATACGGCTTAGCAACCATGTACTACTATCAAGTACTGCAAGACTCTGTCTCACAAGAAAAAAAGCTCTCAAAAAAATCAAACAAGATTATGATACCTGAGTAAAAATAATTACTATATTAAAGTTGAATTTTGAGAGCATTTTTCTGGGGAAGAAAACATAAATACTTGATTTGGACATTCATACTTCAGTGCTACTGAGAACTGAACCAGAATGGCTTTTCAGCCAAGGCCAAGATACAAGAATCTTCACTGGAAATTAATAAGTTTTCTTTAATTATATGATAAAAGAATACAACCAGAAAATAAATACCTCAAGATGAAGATTTTAAAAACATTTCGTTTTCACATTTGAGTCATTAAGAAACAAACACCAGGGCTGGGAAGGTGGCTCAGTGGTAGAGTGCTTGCTTTGCATGCATGAGGCCCTGGGTTCGATTCCTCAGCACCACATAAACAGAAAAAGCCAAAAGTGGTGCTGTGGCTCAAGTATTAGAGCGCCAGCCTTGAGCTGAAGAGCTGAGGGACAGCACCCAGGCACAGAGTTCAAGCCCCATGATGGGAGAAAAAAAAAAAAAAAAACGGAAACACCAATAAAGGAACAAATAGGATAAAACCTCTAAATTCATGCTCTCCTGCTTTGAAATGTGAAGAGGTAAACAGCAAATCTAGCCATTATAAGGTATTTTCCAGGCTGAGGTTTTACTGTACACACTAGATTTGTTGGGTATCAATGGACCATGGTATCATGTGACAAAAGCAGTTGCACTTTTTATTGTCCAGTTTGTTTGTTTGTTTTTTTGGTCAGTCTTGGGGCTTGAACTCTGGGCCTGGACACTGTCCCTCCCTCAGCACTTAAGCTCAGGGACAGCTAGCACTGTACCACTTGAGCCACAGTACCACTTCTGGCCTTTTCTGTTTATGTGGTACTGAAGAATCAAATCCAGGGTCTCATGCATGCCAGGCAAGCATTCTACCACTGAGCCACCTTCCCAGCCCTATCGTCCAGTTCTTTTGTGTGTGTTTGGGGGAAGGGGCAGCATGAAGAAGTAGTACTAAAGTTTGAACTCAGAGCTTTGTGTTTGCTAGACAGGCCCTCTTTCATAAGCCACAGCCAAGCCCGTTTTTGCTTTATTTTTCAAGTATAGTCTCCCATGTTGGCTTGGGGCTGGCCATGGCCAGATTCTACCCCCTCTCTTCTACATAGCTGGGATCACAGGAGTGCACCCATCTGGCTTTATTCACTGATCTACTGCTAACTTCTTTGTTTTTGGTCAGTCATGAGGTTTCAATTCAGGGCCTGGGTGCTGTTCTTGAGCTCTTCTTGCTCAAGTATAGCACTCTACCACTTTAACCCAAAACTCTACTTCCAGTTTTTTGGTGGTTAATTGGAGATAAGAGTCTCAAGGACTTTCCTGCCCATGCTGGCTTAGAACTATGATCCTCAGATCTCATCCTCCTGAGTGGCTAGGATTACAAGTGTGACCACCAGCAACTGGCTATTGCTAACTTTTTATGCCCAACTTTAACGACCATGGGGTCTTGCTAAGTTTTTGCCCACGCTGGCCTGGAACCACAATCCTCCCAATCTCTGCCACTTAAGTAACTGGAATTACAGGTGTGAGCCACCATGCCTGGCTTATTACAGTTAACATCAGGAAGGAAATGGTACGTCATCATGACTTCTATTATTTTTATTATCTTTAAATTGTTGTTCAAGGGGTTTCAACATGACAAGGGGTATAACATGACAGTTATACTTACAATGTATCTTGATCAACATCACCCTTCCATCCTTCTCCCCCGTTGTGATTTTTATTTGCATTGGCCTGACAAGCTGACAAGCTTTTTATGTATTTGCCATTTTTGTATACTTTCTTTGGCAAACTGTTCAGTTCCTTACTCATTTTAAAACTGATATTTTCTTACTATAGAGTTACAAGAGTTCTTTATATGCTCTTAATTCTGGATACTTAGCAGATAGGCTTTACAAAATATTCTCATCCATTTTTGAGTTGTCCTTCACTGTTTTAATAATTTAATCTTGAGGAAGCTTTTGGTATTGTTTAAAAAAAAAAAAAAGCTGACTACGGGCTGGGAAGGTGGCTCAGTGGTAGAGTGCTAGCATTGAGCTGCAGAGCTGAGGAACAACACCCAGGCCCAGAGTTCAGACCCCATCTCCCCCCTTCCCCCCTTACACACACAAAACTATCCCAGATCATTTGCTGAAGACTATTCTTCCCTCCAGTATGCTCTCTTGACACATTTGTTTAAATCAATCATAAATAGTAATTTATTTCTAAATTTTTCAATTCTATTTCACTGTTTGCCTAGCTCACACTAACACCACACCATCCATCTACAGTAGCTGTAACGAAGTCATATGTGTCCATTAGCTTTTTCTTTTCAAGATTATTGGACTAGTTTGTCTCTTGTATTTCTAGGTGAGTTTTAAAATCACCTTGGCCGTCTGTGTGTATTGGTACTGGGGCTTGAACTTGGGGCCTCAAACTCATTCTCAGTTTTTTCACTCACAGCTGGCACTCTTAACACTTGAGCCATGCCTTCAAGTCCAGCTTTTTGCTGATTAATTGGAAATAAGTCTATTGGATTTATCTGACCCAGACTGGCTTTAAACCATATTCAGCAATCCTCAGATCTCAGCCTCCTGAGTAGCTAGCATTACAGGCGAGAGCCACCAGGATCAGATTCAACTTGTCAATTTTTACAGAAAAGGTAGCATGTGTTGTGATAGTGATTGCACTGATTCTGTAAGTCAATGTGGGAACCAATTCTGTTTTTATCATAACTCTCTGAACTCACAAAATTTTCCTACCATGAATACATTATTGAGATAAGGAAATGAGAAAGAATAAAAAATGAGGGCTGGGAAGGTGGCTCAGTGGTAGAGAGCTTGCCTTGTGTGCATGAGGGCCTGGGTTCGATTCCTCAGCACCACATAAGCAAAAAGAAAAAAGCCGGAAGTGGCGCTGTGGCTCAAGCGGTAGAGCGCTAGCCTTGAGCTGAAGACCTGAGGGACAGCACCCAGGCCCAGAGTTCAGGCCCCAGGACTGGACCCCAAAATAAATAAACAATAAAGAAACAAAAAATGAGAAGTAGATCATAAATACTATGTAGAATCACATGTATTTAAAACATTTCTCCAATGCCATTAATTGGCCTAAATTAACAAGGCCAGGTGATTTCAACATATACTTAGGAAAATTTTTCCTCTTAGGTTTTGAGAATATAAAAGCTGAACAAACTCTTTTGACCAAGCTATCATGTTAATCAGAGATTTTAGGTGTACTTACTATCAGGAAATTGTATTATTCAGTTAGTTATTCAGGAAGTTAATTGCTTTAACTTTGATAAGACCAAAGACTCCAAGAGTATCTACATGGTATAAAGGTTATAAAGGGGGGTAGTTTGTGGAGATGGGAGGGAAGGGATAGTAGGGGGAAAATAAAGGAGGCGGCAACAATGCTCAATAGGAAATGTACTCATTACCTAGCTCATGTAACTGTAACCCCTCTGTATAGCATTTTTACAATAAAAAAAATGTACAAAAAAAGACAGTTATAAAGAAGCTGGGTGACAGTGGCTCATGCATGTAATCCTGACATCCAAAGGAACGTGGTTCCAAGCCAGTCCAGGCAAAGTCCAAAAGACTCCATCTCCAAAGTAATTAGTGAAAACCTGGGCTAGGGGCATGGTTCAAATGTTCCAGCTGAGCAAGCGCAAGACCATGAGTTCAAATTCTGGGACTAGCCAAAAAATGAGTGTGTGTGTGTGTGTCTTTGTGTCTGTGTGTGTGTGTCTGTGTCTGTACAAACCATAAAGAAGACTGACTGGAAAGAGACTATAATACAAGCCATCACCACTAGGGTTCCCATCATACAATATTCTAGTGCCCTCAGGATGATTAGCAGAAAGCGAGCTGTCAGCACAAATCTGTAACATACAGAACTGAGGGGAGTGCAGTAGTCAGAGGCTTGGGATAGGAGAACATATTGCTAGATTACGTCTTTTCTCCAATTTTATTCGGCTTAGTTTGTCTGTTTTTGAGAGAAGATCTCATTATGTCCTCAAAATGACCCTGAACTTATTTTGTAGCCCCCAACTGATCTCAAACTCAAGACCCTCCCCTCCTGCTTTGTGGCCTCCCAAGTGCAAGATTACAGACACGCAACACTTTACCCAACTCTCTCCTTCAATTTTATTAACATGAACCTCCTTAATTTTTTTTAGTCACTGTCAGTTACCAAACAGTGAAAGACTCAATCCAAGTCAAAATTCTGGAAGTGGAGCCAAAGAGAAAACACCAGGTTTGAGAGCAGCAGGCCATGGCTATGCCCACATTCACCATCCCCTCCCTGAAACACCAGCTGAACTACTCAGCCTTCGTGGTCCTATTATTTTTATCCAGATTCTGAAGATAAGCAAACTTAAATAGTATACTTCTCCCTATTCTGTGTGGAGGCGATGTAAGACTTTCAGGAAGGATGTGGACAGTCACACTGCTTCCTATAAAAACACTGCAAGGCAGAGAATTCCCCTGATATAAATATGAAGTTCATCTGCTGGGCAGCCAAAAAGAACAAACAATCCACATGCTTGTTTTTTCACAGTGACTCCTATAATGATAGGGTAGGAAGTGCAAAGGGAAGGGAGAAATTGTAGTGTTACTATGAAATGTAATGGTATTCACTAAAGCAAGGGTAGTTCAACAAGCTGTCCTCTAGTAAAGAGACAAGTTCTTACCAACCTGTCATTTGGGGGGAGTGACTGGAATAGGCTGGGCGCAGGGGGTCTTTTACATCATAGTATTGAGGTAAGATCTCACCTTGGCAAGATCTGATCCTTCTACATACAAGATAGTTTAGCAAAGAATTGAACAAAGGAATGGGACTATAAAATGCCAAGAAGTTTAAGGAAAAACTACTACCTAAGACATTTCTTTTGAAAATAAGAACTAATTATAAAATCCCAATAGATATATACCAAGAAAATCATAACTTAGCAAAGACACTGAGAGATCCTACAATACCAGATAAAACTGCTAGTAACCTATTTAAGAGTTATGTTGCCAGGTGCCAGTGGCTCACACCTGTAATCCTAGCTACTCAGGAAGCTGAGATTTGAGGATCATGGTTCAGAGCCATTCCTGGCAGGAAAGTCCGTGAGGCTCTTATCTCCAATAGACCACCAGAAAACTGGAAGTAGTGCTGTGGCTCAAGTGGTAGAGCACTAGCCTTGAGCTGAAGAGCTGAGAGACAGTGCCTAGGCCCAGAGTTCAAGCCCCATGACCGACCAAAAAAAGAGTTGTGTTAATCGGAAACAAAAATAGCTAATACTTTTTTAAAACTTTTAGGACAAGTATTCTGGAGAAAAGGTTTGCACATATCACCTAACAGCCAAATAGTTCAAATCAATTAAACTGTCATATTCCTGGTATGTCACACTTCTTATGGCTCATAGGGCTCTGGTCTATTCATCTGTAATATTTTATTTGAAAACCATGTATACAGTTAATCTGTTTTCTTTTTTTTTTTTTTTGGTCCGGTCGTGGGGCCTGAACTCTGGGCCTGGGCACAGTCCCTCAGCTCTTCAGCTCAAGGCTAGCGCTCTACCACTTGAGCCACAGAGCCACTTCCAGCTTTTTTCTTTTTGCTTATGTGGTGCTGGGGAATCGAACCCAGGGCCTCATGCATGCAAGGCAAGCGCTCTACCACTGAGTCACCTTCCCAGCCCCTAATCTGTTATTTTTAACAAAGTAGTTATTAGTTCATGTAACAGAAACTCTTTATATCACTTGGCTAAGCCCAGAAAGGGGGTTCTGTTAGAAGCCTACAAGGATGGCTCACAGTCCATGGGAGGAAGCACCCTGACCAGGGACAGGAGACAATTGTCCTGAATGAAGGTCATTCTCAGTCTTCTCTCTGCATACTTACTTCACTCTTCTGTGCCTCTCTGTGCCCAGCTTTGTATGACTTCTCAGCTCACATCCTAACAGCCTAGAAACTCTGCTCCAGGTCTAATAACACAGCTGCCAGTAGGATCTGAGTGCATCACCTTGGGGTAGGGGAAGCATTGTGAAGACAGCTATAAGCTTACCCCTAAGAAGGCAAGGGTGGTTTCAGACATAAGAGGGGAGTGGATAGGATCTCCAGTAAAAGGTCTCTCTACCTTTAGTAGGTAATATATTCTCCCCTACCCCCCACCCCCGCCACCCTCTGGGTCTAGGGCCTGAACTCAGAGCCAGAGCCCTGTCCTGAGCTTTAGTGTATAAGGCTAGCACTTCAGCACTCTACCACTTGAGCCACAGTTCCACTTCGGCTTTATAAGGGTCTCATGGTCTTTCCTGCCAGGCTGGCTTTGAACCATGATCCTCAGATCCCAGTCTCCTGAGTAGTTTGGATTACAGGCATGAGCCACCAGTGTGCGGTTGGCAATATACTCACTCTTAGAACATGGTGTCTGCTGTACAAACCACCCAAAACACCCAACAAGCAATTATTTTGCTAAAATCTAACCAACTCTTCCAATCCAGGGTAAGAATGAGAGGAGGTGTGATACTGGTCAAGATGTATTATGCTCATAAGTTAACATGTTGAAGTGACATTCCTTTGCACAACTATTTTGCACAACTACTTAAGAATTTTTTTTAATCTTCCATTCCTTTAGTGAATGTCCATACTTCAAGGAAGTTCTCAACTTTTGGAGCAAAGGAACCACTTGGGATAAGGACAAGGGGGAGCTTAGATGTAGCATAATCTCCCTTTCAGGAAAAAGCACAGCTTTAGAAGTAACTTCAAAAGCATCCATTACTCAATAGAACTGGCCACAGTTTAAAAGTATGTGATTACCCTACTGCAGTCATCCAAGAAAAGGATCAAAGTGGCTACTCTTCAAAACCTACAAAGTTCTTAGAATTCTGCTTCCCAAGGGTATATCCAGGTGTCTGTTATCAATCCCCAGGGTTTCTGTTTAATGTTTTTAAGCTCCTTAAATGATTCTAATGCATATGCAGGTTTGGAAAAGAAATGGAAATGAAGATGTGTGCTTCTCTTACTTATCAATAATGGAGACAGGGTAAGAAAAAGGAGAAAGGTGTTTGCAGTAGAGTGCTCATGAGGAAGAGACAGAATGAATCACCAGAGGACCTACTTGAGAAGACTCCATTTAAAGTCTTGTTAAGGCCAGGTGCCCAAGGCTCATGCCTGTAATCCTAGCTACTCAGGAGGCTGAGATCTGAGGATCGTGGTTCAAAGACAGCTGGAAAGTAAAGTCCATGAGACTCATCTCCAATTAACCACCGAAAGTGGCACTGTGGCTCAAGTGGTAGTAGAGTGATAGTCTTGAGCTGAGGGACAGCGCCCAGGCCCTAGAGTTCAAGCCCCATGACCAAAAAACAACAAAAAAAAAAAGTCCTGTTATAATCAATCAGCCAGGTGCCAGTGGCTCATGCCTATAATCCTAGCTACTCAGGCAGCTGACATTTAAGGATTGCGATCTGAAGCAAGCCCAAGCAGGAAAGTCCTGTGAGACTCATCTCCAATTAACCACCAGAAAACGGGAAGTTGGAGCTATGGCTCAAAGTGGTAGAGCACTATCCTTGAGGGAAAAAGCTCAGGAATAATACCCATTCCCTGATTTCAAGCCCCACAACCAACAAAAAATAAATAAAACAAACAAGTCACATTAGAGACTTTCTAGATGTCATTGATATGACACCACATCTGAAGCATGATGTAATGGGCAGTGCCATGTTTAAATATCCCTCCAAAACTCATGTTGAAATTTAATTGCCACTTAACAGTGTTAAGAAATGACAAGGCCGATGGCTCACTCCTGTAATCCTAGCTACTCAGAAGGTTGAGCTGGCTCAAAGCCAGCCCAGGCAGGAAAGTCCATGAGACTCATCTCCAACTAACTACCAGAAAACCAGAAGGGGTGCTGGGCACAAGTACTAGCTTTAAGCAGCAAAGCTCAGGGACAGCACCCAGTCTCTGAGTTCAAGCCCCATGACCAACCAAAAAACCCAAGAAGTGATTAAATCATGAAAACTCTGTCCTCAACAATGAATTAATGATGTGGTGTTACAATAGGTTTGGGGCTAGGAAGGTGGCTCAGTGGTAGAGTGCTTGCCTTATATGCATGAAGCCCTGGGTTCAATTCCTCAGTACCACATGAACAGAAAAAGCTGGAAGTGGTGCTGTGGCTCAAGTGGGCAAAAGAAGGTTAGGGACAGTGCCCAGACTTGAGTTCAAGCACCAGGACTGAGGGGAAAGAAAAAGGATGGGTTTGTTATAAGCTCACCCCTGGGTCTCACGCCGGTTTGCTGCTCTGCATCACAGAGGACTTCCACACGCCATGGAATCGACTTCCCAGCTTCTACAAATGTGAGCCACACAATTTTTTTTCTTCCATTTTTAGGATTAAACGTATGCACCATTCTACTTGACTATTGTTTATTATTTACTCAGTCTGTTATTCTGTTTTAATAGGAAAAAATGGAATAAGGCTAATAATCAGAAGTTAGACATAAGGAATGATTATGTCAGCCTGGTGCTGTGGCTCACCTGTAATCCCAACTACTTGTGAAACAGAGATTAAAGCCAGCCTATGCAAAAAATTAGGGAGAAGACCTGTCTCTATTAATAAAAACTGGGCAAGGTCTAGCACTTGAATTTTTGCAATGTAAGAGCCTATATGAAAAGCACTAAAACAATAAGGGACTAGATGTATGGTTCAAGTGGACAAATGGAAGAGCACCTTCCTAGCAATCCCACAGCCCTGAGTTCAAGCCCCAATACTGTCTAAAACATAAAAATAAAAGATTTTTGTCTTTGCTCTAAATAGAACTGTATCATTAATACAACTTATGTGGTTAATGGAATGATTTATATAGCCTTTATATATTCAGAACCCAGTGTATTGTAAGAGAAAACAAATTACCAATATAAACTAGATTATCACTCTTTACATATTATTGGCTATAGGAGAGAAGCAAGTAACAGAAGAGTGGTGTATATGTGGGTGTGTGAGATTCAGAGAAAGCACCACAGACAAGAGGGGCAGAATTATAGCTGAGATTTGTAACTTCAGCTTACCACTAGAATAGCCAATTTGGACTCCAAGCCCTAGAGTAACACACTCCTCCTATGGGGGAGGAGAGAAGAAATACCAATGAAACCCAGCAAAAAGGACTTAGCCCCTTGCCAGTGTGCCTGCAGCAAAAGGGCCTCTTACAGAAGCACAGTTCACGAGATCTCCCCCAAAACGTGATACTCACACAATGAAATTTCTTTCTTGTTCCATTTGCTTGGGTCTGGTACCAGGAACAGCATAATCACAAATTCCTATGTTTGTAAGCTATGGCCTCTTCCCTGTAGAGTTGCATAATCCACCTTTGTGACAGCAATGGCTCATTTCAAACCTCATATTTGCTTAAAGCTCTTTTTCATTTTTCAATACAATTATCTTATTTCTGAAGCCATTAGGCTTCAGAAAATATAAGAAAATATGGGCAAGTCCATCAGTGAAGGCTATATCAAAGAGAACCAAGTGCTTCCCCCCTACCAGGAGGATTCCTTGGAAAAAGTCAAAAGCCCCTGGAATTACCACTACTGAATCAACATATTCAAAAGTTTCACCAAGAAATAAGAAGACTTTTTTTTTTTAAGCTGCCTTCTTTTTTTGGTCAGTCATGGGGCTTGAATACATGGGTCTGAATATATGTGCTGTTCCTGAGCTCTTACTCAAAGCTAGCCCTGTACTACTTTGACCCACAGCACCACTTCCTGTTTTTAACTGGCTAATTGGAGATGAGTCTCCTGGGACTTTTCTGCCCGGTATGATCCTCAGATCTCAGCCTCCTGAGTAGCTAGCATGAGCCCCTGGCACCTGACTTCTCTACCGTTTTTAAACCCCTGGAAAAAAATTCTACACGGTTAGCTTGACATCTTAGAGAGAGTCCAAAAGCTCCTTAAGGGACCATATCTTCTTCTGCAACATTTCTTCTCCCTCACCTTCTAGAACTGTTACAAATTTTACCTTAATATTCCCTTGCTTTCTCCTCTACATTCCTAGCACCACTCTATCTGAGACCAAACTGTATTACTTATCAGCTAGATTCTCACCACTCTCTCATGTCTCTCCTATGTCTCTGAAGCATGTACTACCACACTGCTCAGCAATCTCCTTGCAACTTGGGCTTTTTAAATCTTTGTATATTACTTCTCCAATGTAAGCTTTCTTGGACAATTACTTTAGCACCTCAAACACACTTCCATTTACTCTATTAATATTGTCTTCTACATGAGATACAAGCTTCTTAAAGGAAAATGTAGGGTTCAACCATGTTTCACTGTATTCTCTATGTCTTAAAATATACCACAAAACTCCTCAACCAACTTCTATCTTCCCCAAACAAAAATGACCTGGGAATTTAAGGATTTAGGGATGTTTACCTCCTCACATCTCAGAAAAGAATGTTAGATTTGAATGAAAATGAAGGCAGGTAAAATCCAGAAGGTTCTGTGCACTAAACAGACAAGAAGGACAGCTTGTAGGTTGATTCTGAGACAGCCAGAAAAAGTAGCAGAAGCCTCTTAAAGAAGCAGAAGTTTCCTATTGCATGAGTGTCTTCCTACTGGAGTACAAGGTCCTCAAAGGCACAGACTATACATTATAAATCTTAGGATATTCATGCCCAACATTTACAGCAAATGTATATGAAGGTTTATTAAGTGTATTTTACTCAATAAAGGCCATTCATCTTAAAGCAGCCCTGCTTTGAACCACACCATGTTTAAGAGTAATTTATAATTTATACTAAAGAATTACTCTTCATTGTTCAAATATGATCCTATGTAGCTAGGCACTGGTGGCTCATGCCTGTAATCCTAGCTACTCAGGAGGCTGAGATCTGAAGATGGTGGTTCAAAGCCAGCATGTAGCTTAGTGGTAGAATGCTTGCCTAGCATTCATGAGGCCATGGGTTCGATTCCTTGGTTCCACATAAACAACAACAAAATAAGTCTGTGAGACTCCAAAAAGCCACAAGTGGAGCTGTGGCTCAAGTGGTAGTGCACTAGTCTTGGGCAGAAAAGTTCCCATGCCTGGAGTTCAAGCCCCAGGACTGGCACACAGACAAAAACAAAAAAACACTACTATGTTACATGCTATGTTACCTACACTCTTCTTGGATCTACAGATAGATTAGTTACAAACCAGATGAGGAATGAGCAGTGTTAAATAAAAATTACAAAAGTCATTGTTTTAAACTAACCTCAACAGACCAGCCTGAAAACCAAGAGGCACTCCTGCTAAAGTTCCATAACACCAAACTGAAACTAAGCTGTTTATCTTGCCTTTCAAGAAATAAAGATTAGAGATATACCAGCTTAAGTCCCCAACAGGCCACTTTCAATTGGCATGATAGTGATGTTCATTCTCCCTTAACCTTTACACACACACACACACACACACACAAAGGAGAATTACCTGACATTAGCCAATCAATTATTTTTCTATTGTTCTCCTTATCCTCCATCTTACAAGGAAAATAACTCAAGTGAACAATGTGCTATTTCCTTTTTCATCACCTTTTGGTCCATAAAACCAACCTCTTCTGTTCGGCCCATCAGGACATTTGCTCTATTTTATAAGGAATAAAGTTCCACCTGATTCTAGCATCAAAATAAAACCAGCTGAGATCTGATAAATCTTTGGGAGGGAAATAAGCTATGGATGCAGCAGAGCTCTGTCCTATCCACCCTGCTCCAACTTCAATGAGTTCTCACACAGAGGAACAAGTCAATCAGAAAACATTACCATTGTTATGGCTTTCAAAGATACTGGACAGGTACCCATAGAACCAGAAGTGGCAAGTCACTGAATCAGTATTACCCTAACTGCTATCATAGAGGGGTAGGTCACCAGAGAAGGTGCTGTGTTGACTTGATCTGAGACATAAAAAGAGCCAAAAAGTACAAGGTCTGTTGCAAGGGCTAGAGGAGTTTGAGGATCATTACAATTAAAATACCTATGAAGGTGTCACTACCTGGGATCTGAAATTGCTAAGCAATTCCTTCCACTATTACAAAAATATCACAGCAGATGCTTGCTGATTTTTAATAAATTAAAGTTGTTTGGAAAAAAAGTCTGATATAAGGAATATTCTGAGATGCCCTAAATGTACTCACAAAAACTGAGGATGGAGAGAGAAGGGAAATTAATGTTAGCAGCAACTATGGGCTGAAACCAGTAAAACTATCCTACATTTATGAATGTAAGTTAAGTCCTTGACTTAAAACTATGACAGGGCCAGGCACCAGTGGCTCACATCTGTAATCCTAGCTACTCAGGAGGCTGAGATCTGAGGATCTTGGTTCGAAGCCAGCCCAGGCAGGAAAGTCTGTAAGACTTTTATCTCCAATTCATCACCAGAAAACCAGAGGTGGCGCTGTGGCTCAAGTGGTAGAGCACCAGCCTTGAGCTGAAGAGCTGAGGGACAGAGCCCAGGCCCAGAGTTGAAGCCCCATAAAGAAGAAAGAAAGACAGAAAGCAAGACAGAAAGCAAGACAGAAAGACAGACAGACAGAAAGAAAGAAAGAAAGAAAGAAAGAAAGAAAGAAAGAAAGAAAGAAAGAAAGAAAGAAAGAAAGAAAGAAAGAAAGAAAAGGAAAAGAAAACTAAGACAAATAGAAGCACTGGATTTCACAAAATCAGACCTGGAAGCTATATCAATGGAACAGTAATTTTATTATTTGGGGTGAAAGTTATTTGCAAGACAAATCTATTGACGTTAGTGACCATAGAAAGGTAGAAAATATATATCTTGCCAGGCACTTGTGGCTCACACTCATAATCCTAGTTACTAAGGAGGCTGATCTGAGGCTCCAAGTTCAAAGCAAGCCTAGGCAGGAGAGTTCATGAGACTTTTATGTCCAATAAACTACTCAAAAACGGTCAGAAGTGGCACTATGGCTCAAGTGGTTGAGTGCCAGCCTAGAGCAAAACCAGCAGAGGGACAGTGCCCAGGCCTGAGCTCAAGCCCCAGGACAGTACAAAGAAAATAAATATATCTTAAAGCGTTCATTAGCTCAAAATATTTGTCATGCATTGTTTCATAGAAACCTCCCCCCATTCCTACAGAACAAAACCTAAAGGCCTGTGTTCAAATGATAAAGCAATTGCCAAGCAAGTGGGACACCTGGCTTCAAACCCCAGTACTGTCAAAACATAAAACACGACTATAAATTGACGACAATGAGGACATGAGATCCAAAAAGCAGCACACAGAGCCAGCAGCAGGGGATGTATACTTTCTGTCTGAAAACGATAGCTGTTGAGAAGGACTGAGCAGGGGAAAAAGGGGAAGCATAACTGATTTTAAAATGTGGAAAAAATTACTCATGAGCATGTGGTAAGAGATTTGGAACACTAGAGAGAACAGTAACAACGGGTTCATGCAAAAAAAAGTATTATTAGGGAAATTGAAAAGGCAATTATTATTAACTTCCAAAAAATGAAGAACCATACAAGAAGCTGTCATATTACTCAATTTGACCAGCCAAGTACAATATACACATATATATGTCTGCATATATATATGCAGTCTAAATAACTACTAAGTTAGCCAAAATTTGTTATTAATTTAAGCAGGAAAAACTGAAGTTTACCTAAGCTAATGTCTAAATTTGCAAAATCAGGTCACAACAATTTTTTTTAGAAATGTAGTAGTGGTGATGATCACAGAGAAAAGAATATATGTAAGTTTATTTAAAGAGACAGAAGACCGGCACAGGGAATTAAGGTGTCTCAGCAGGCAAAATGGGAAATAAACAGAAAGGCAAAATCAAGACTGACACCTAAGTCCTTGGCTTGAACCACTGAGGCAAAGTGGGTAATGTTTCAAATGGGCAAGACTGAAGAGAGAAACAAGTATAGAAATCAAGAAACCCGTTTTAGATGTATTAAATTGCAGATACTCACTCCAAGTTTGACACATGACCCTGGAGCTCAAAGAAAATAAGAATTTGAGATAAAAGTTTTAATTTTTAATTTTAATTTTCTCAGCTACAGTTGGTGTCTACATGGCTAATTCTCTACTGTAGGGAAGGAATAAGTAGAAAATGCAAGTATATATTTAGGGACTAAGAGAGGTGGACTCAGTGGGCCTTAAGTTTGATTTCTAGCACCACAATCATATACACAAACATATGTGTATGTATACACACATATATATACATGTGTACATATATATATACACACATAGTGAGCCTGATTTATTTATATATATATACATTTATACATACACACATACATATATATATTACACACATATTACACAAAGAGAAAATAACATCCATCTTTTAATGGTATGTCTATAAACTATTTTTTGTTTTTCTGGGATCTTATCTGTTTCTTTGTTTTGAGACAGGGTCTTGAGACAAACTCCAGATTCAGCTTCCTGAGGGCTGGGATTATAGACCTTTATCATACTACAAAGGATTAAGAATATTTTATTGCAGATGATATGTAAAGAGATGATACAGAAAAGAATTGACATACGTAATTTAGTTATAGGTTATCAGGGATAATGAATTTACTAATATAAATTGTGTTTAGAAAAAATCAACCTACAACATTCTAAGAAGTGAGAAGCAGGAAAAGATAATTAACCTCTTTGGCAAACACCATAAAGGGCATTCACCAAAAAAAAAAAAAAAAAGAAAAGAAATGGCTCACAGAGAAAGCTCAGGACATACAATGAGTAAGACAATTATGTTCTACAGAACTCATCAGTAGTCACCAGTTTGGTTAAAAAAAAAAAAAGTCCATTTGTTACAGACCTTGAGAAGCCAACTTCAGTGAATGGTAGAGGGTGGAAAACACTAGAATGAATGAAGTGAGAAATCAGAAACAAGCAATGTAGACAGAAAGAAAATTGCCTTAGAAACCTGTATTTTGCAACCCAGATTCTCTACATTAAAGAGCTTGTTAGGGTTCTAAAACAAACTAAGCTATGATTCCTTGAGGGCAGAACCAATCATATATTCTGTTTCTAATGCCTAGTTGTCAGCCTACACCAAGTTTGCTGAACTGAATGAAATCAGTAAATAAGAGCCCTGCCCTAAGGGCAGAGATTCAATCCAAACTACATTTGGGTTTAAGGAAGATTACATGAAATCTTTGAAATGGAGGGAGGGCAATATGTTCACTTTTTTCTAAAAATAATAAATACATAGAAGTGCTTATAGCATCTACTAGATTCTTTTTTGTGACCACCAGAAAGGTAATAGCAATTATATGAAGGGTACATGCCTAAATCATTGGTTGCTCACAGCTCTCTGGCATCTCTTCAGCCAGTGTTGAAGATAAAAGTGCTTGCTACAAACTGTGTCTTTTCCCCTGCCAAATTCATATAAAGGCGGCCTAGCTCCCAAAGTGACAGCATTTGGAGATAAGGACTTTAAAAAGGTAATTCAGGTTAAATGAGGTCACAAGGGTAGGGACTTTAATTCAAAGAGAAAGGGCTCTTCATCCGAACAGACACAGGGGAGACAGTACAAGAACACACAGGAAGAAGACAGTCATCTACAAGCCAAGGAGAACCCTCAGAAGAAAATCAACCTTGTTGACACCTCAGTCTTAGAATTCAGGCTCCCAGGACTTCAACACATAGAATTTCTGTTGATTAAAAATGGGCTGGGAGGGTGGGGAGGGGAAGATGGGAAGAGATGGGAGAGATGGGAAGGGGAAACAAAGGAGGTGGTAACAATGCTTGATAAGAAATGTACTCATCCTCAGGCCTGGAGACTTTCTCCAATCTATCTGGAGGCTATATTGGGAGTTGCTCCCCTGATATACCAAAGGTGAATCTTCTCCCATTTTTAAATACAATTATATTTACTAACATTAAAAAAAAAAAAGAAGGGGCTGGGAAGGTGGCTCAGTGGTAGAGCGCTTGCCTTGCATGCATGAGGCCCTGGGTTCAATTCCTCAGCACCACATAAGCAGAAAAAGCTAGAAATGCTGTGGCTCAAGTGGTAGAGCACTAGCCTTGAGCTGAAGAGCTGAGGGACAGTGCCCATGCATGAGGCCCTGGGTTCGATTCCTCAGCACCAAGTAAAAAAAAAAATGTACTCACTACCTTGCCCATGTAATTGTAACCCCTCTGTATGGTATTTTCACAATAAAAAAAAATTAAAAGGGGGGGGGGGACTGGGAAGGTGACTCAGTGGTAGAGTGCTTGCCTCACATGCATGAGGCCCTGGGTTCGATTCCTCAGCACCACATAAATAGAAAAAGCTGGAAGTGGCACTGTGGCTCAAGTGGTAGACGCTTGCCTTGGGCTGAAGAGGTCCAGAGTTCAAGCCTCATGACCAAAAAAAAAGACCCATTCTATAATTTTGTGCAATAGTAACCCTAACAAAAAACGCACTCCAGTTGCTCAAGTCTAGTCTGGTCCTTCCTCTTCTCTTAAGCTTCAGTTCTGCCGCCATAGTCAAAATTCGCTAAAGCTGGGTATGGTGGCTCATGCCTGTAATTCTAGCTACTAAAGAGGATGAGATCTGAGGATCATGGTTTCAAGCCAGTCAGGGCAGCAAAATCAATGAGTCTCTTATTTTCAATTAACCTCCACAAAATTGGAAGTGGAGATGTGGTTCAAAGTGGTAGAGCACTAGCCTTGAGCACAAAAAAGCTCAGGGACAGCTCCCAGGCCCTGAGTTCAAGCCCCATGACCAATTAAAATAAAAATAAAAAACCTGGGTACCTGTGGTTCAAGTCTGTAATCCTAGCTTCTTATGGAGGCTGAGATGTGAGGATCAAGGTTTGAAGCCAACCTGGGCAAGAATTTTTCCCCCCTTCAGTCCTAGGGCTTAATTCAGGATCTGGGCACTATCCCTGAGCGTTCTTTGTGCTCAAGCTTAGCACTCTACCACTTGAGCCACAGAACTACTTCCAGCTTTTTCGGCCTGAGCTAGCATAAAGTCAGAAGTGGTATGGCGGCTCAAGTGGTAGAGGGCTAGCCTTGAGCAAAAGCAGCTCAGGGTAGTGCCCAGGTCCTGAGTTCAAGCCCCAGGACTGGCAAAAAATAAAAATATCTTGCCCCATCCTTAGATTTCCCAACAAGAAAAAGATGAACAATTTCATGAAGCTATTCTTGACCACTACAATCAAAATAAGATGTTACAGTTTGCTTTGTTCCCTGAAATTAAAGGCAAGGCAATTTTGGAGAAAAAAAATGAGTATAAATAAAAATAGCTATGGAGAGATTAAGAAATCCATCAGACATTTTGCTATCTCAAAGGAAGTCTAGTGAACATTCAATCCAAGATATCTGTTGATCACATCCCCACATTTAGGTAGCTGGAATGTTAGATAGGAAAAAGACTAACAATAGTTTAAAAAAAAACTTAAAACCTCTACAATGGGTCCAAAATGCTGACATCACAAGTGGAAAAGTGACAGAAGTTATTCAATTGTTTTTATGTCATCAGAAAAATTATGAGAAGTTTTAGCTCTGGTATCACCAAAAAAAAAAGTGCTGTGGATTAGCTCAGCGGTACAGCACATGCTTAGCATATGTGAGGCTCTGGGCTCCACCCCAGAACCACTAACAAAAAAAATGTATCAAATATACATACAAGTATATAAATACATATATGTGCATATGCACAATGACGCAGTATCTCTCTCAAGCATAGCTGAAATACTGAGCATTTACTATGCAACTGATAAACTCTATACTATGGAGTATGTATTCTGACCCCTCATGGCATCAACTTGAACCCAAACTTGGCCTTATGAGTATGAATAAACTCACTGATGTCTATCTGAAAATACTTTTCAAATTTTCACTCCTCGCTGAGACCTGTGGCTATCGGTTACTGTGTAAAAAGAAATAAAAAGGATCTAAAATTCCACTGGCTTTGCTTTGAAAAGAGAATTTAATGTCTTCTCATTCCAAGAAGGAAAATACCTACCGCAAACAAAATAGCACCATTATTGAAGAACTTAACAATTAGGTTATCTGACCCTGGAAGTTTAAAATAGCTAGTGTTTTTAAGTTCTGCCTGTTCTCAACATCTCTGCTTGGAATTTGGCTGAAGCCTGAACTCAAGTAAACAATTTCACATGTGCTGAGAATCCAAGCAAGCCCTAAAGCTTGGGATAAATGAAGATGGAGACCCCCTCCCATTGTTGTCGCTTGGGTCAGAATCTTATTTTGTCAAACAAAAAGGTGAAAAAAACAAATCATGTCACCTGCGAATACAGGCCAAGACTAAAAAAAATCTGAGCAGAGTGCGGCACTGTTCACGCAATCCAGGGCAGACTCTTGGCTCTGAAGCATTTTCTGGTTTAACCTAGAAGATACCCAGACCTGCACCCTGTCATATTTTTTTTTCTTTTCCTTTTTCTCCCCTCCTCCAGGTGGGAAGCGGGGGCCCGTCTGGCATCGGGGAGGGGGGGGGCATCAACTGCGCTCACTCCAGAGCTCTCAGAGGAGGACCGCGGGTCTCGGGGCACCTGTGTCCCCCCGCACGCCTCAGTGCCGGTGGGTTGGGCTGAAGATGAGACCCCCCCCGCAGGTCAACGCTCCCGAGTCGAGCTGGGGAGCGGGGCTGCCCCGCACCGCCCGCGCCCCGCCGGCCGCCCCCACTCACCGCACACCATCAGCAGCAGGACGATCAGCAGCGTGGCCACGAACACCAGCAGGGTCAGCCCCACGTTGTGCCACATCTTGGGCGCGGCGATGGCCTCCGGGCGGCGGGCGCGGGACTCAGCGGGAGGTGCGGGGAACGACGGAGCTCCGGAGCGGCATGGGCGGAGTGGGCGGCGGGCGCCCCGAGGGCTGCGCC
>NW_012267512.1:0-26531 GCF_000151885.1 Dipodomys ordii | reverse complement strand
CGGCCCGCCCGAGGGCCCCTCCTCACCGGAGCTAAGGGTGGGCCGCGGGGCGCCCCTCTAGCCCCTCATCGCTCCGGAGAGCCGGCATCGCGGTGCCCCGACACCCCGGCGGGGGCCGGAGGAGCTTCCATGGCGGACGCCGCACGTCAATGGAGAGAGCGAAGAACACGGGGGACACGCAGTGGCCTCTCGAAGCCACTCGCCCGGGGACCACTCGGCCCCTCCGGAGACGCCAGACGTCAACGTCCCCCCGGTAGCGACCGCAGCGACTCTGCGCCCCAGGCCCCCACCCCCGCAGCAGCTCATCACCAAGCGCCCCCTCCGCGCGCCTCCGCCGCGGCGCGCGGATGTCTGGGAAATGTAGTGTGGAGCGTGGTGGAAACCGAAGACACTGCTTCCACAAAAACTACAATTCCCAGGATGCACCGCCGCTCCTGGGCTCTGCTGTAGGCTCCTTGGCGTACCCCTGTGCCTTTGGTCTTTCTGCATGTGGAGGGCAGGCTGGATTTTGTTGTTCAAACTCTGTCAGTTTAGCTCTTCTTTCTTGCACTAGGCCTAGTCGCCAGTGGGATTCCAACTATTGCTCCAGAACAAAGACGGTTTTAATACACAGAGAGAGGAAAAGGGAGGTGGCTGCCTGAAAAACTGGTTGCACTTGAAATGAGTCCTATTGCCAGGGGCGAAGGTTGGATACTGGGGACTTTTGAGGAAGTATCTAGTACCTGGTAGAGAAGGATCGGGGACAGGGAGTCTCCTTTTATCCAGAACCATTATGTGTTCTGTGGTTTTACAGGTAATACAGTTCAGAAATAACTGGTGTAAGACTTAAGGACATCTGCTGTGTCCTTATTTCACCTAACCTGAGTTGAACGTTTTATTTAACTGATTCCTTGAAACCAAGTGACATGTGACCCACAGCTGAAGCTTGTCTCTCTGGCTTGAGCAGGCTTTTTTTGTAACAAGGTATTTTAGTAATCTCAAGTAATTTACCTCTACTTGGAATTAAATCTCCCCAGTTTTGCCAGATTACATTCATTCGTGAAAGACATGCCCCCAGAAGATAATTTTATCCCTGTTTTAGCAGGAAATCGGGAGCATTCACACTTCGCTGTGATTGTTGCTCCCTGCAAAACCGTTCTACTTGTCTGTAAATTACTGTGAGGAAAACGCTTTTTTCTGTCAAAATGTATTGCTTAGAAGTTCCTGCTTTGGCATGATGACTTGACTCTTGTTAAGGAAAAGAGAAACTGCTTGGGGATCAGGAAGGATTTTTAAGGTTTTGTCTTTAAATGGCTTTTTTTTTTTTGCAAGATGGAATTAAGACACACCTCAGACTGTTCAAAATATTTCTTGAGAGTGTGAATATGTTTTTGAGAATACATGTATATTGTTAATCTTATTCCAAAGTCTTTTAATGGTCAATTTATGTAAATACATCATACCTTATTCATACTAGCCAGTGGAAACTAGATTGTGAACCTGAACTCAGCCAACTTGAGCAGAGGGGCCAGGCCTGATATATTAGGGATAAATAGGGGAGCAGTCTGCCTCCTCGGTGTGCTTGCTTGCCACATTTCTGGCTGATAGTGTAAGGGTCTCTTAGGATTTAAAAAAGAAAAAAAAAGCCCTAGGCCAAGCAAGGAAACTGAGTCAGGAATTAAACCTCTTACCAGGAACTGAGGAATGCCATAACCTCTTACTGGGAAACTGAGTCAGGAATTTAACCGCTTTCCAGGAACTGAGGAATGCAATAACAGGTAACTGCCATTGTTAAAGTCCCCTGTTTCAAAAACGTTGATATTATCATATTACTGGAACTTTACAGCTTGTACCTGAAGTAGGCCATGAGAGTAGACTTGAGCTGGTACAGCTTCTTCCCAGGCTTTGCCTTTGTTTGGGGGATTTTAGAAGAAAAAAAAAAAAAAAACCTTTAAGCAAAATTAACTTGACCTTGGCTCCGACCAGCCC
This sequence comes from Dipodomys ordii, assembly GCF_000151885.1. Taxonomy (NCBI): domain Eukaryota; kingdom Metazoa; phylum Chordata; class Mammalia; order Rodentia; family Heteromyidae; genus Dipodomys; species Dipodomys ordii. The sequence goes on along the minus strand of NW_012267512.1, from coordinate 24,563 downwards.
AGTTCCTAGAAATGGAAAGAAAGCTTCTAAGTCCCCCTCCCCTAAACAACCTAATCCATCTTGATCGTCGACAAAACAGATGGGTTGTAATCTGGCTCACCACAAGGTTACCTCTACCTTTTTCACGTGCTTATGATAAACTCCACTAAACTCCTCCTTTGTGTATGCTTACCGTAAGCTCCGCCTTACCGGTTGAATTTGTGAGTCATTTAAACCAAAAGTGATAGGCTGCTTTAAACAGCCATTGTTTGACAAACTGTAACCTCATTGGCCACCTGCATGTGGTCTTGTATGACTGCAATCTTTTGGGTGTGTGACCAGGCTCCACCTCATGGATTTTGCCTTTAAAAACCAAAGTACATGGGCACTGGGGTCACACTATCAGCTCCCGAGCCTGAGCTGCAACCCTGGCCAGTCAGTATAGGAACCTTCTCAATAAAGTTGCTTCCTTATTTACAACTTTGTTGCGGTGGGCTCTGTCACTCCAGATGAATAGGTGGGCTTTCCTGCCTGAGTAGGGGTCTTCCTACTACAGTACCTGCTTGCGGTTTTTGCCTTCATAAGCCTAGCTTGTGTCCATGCTTGGAGTCACAGTGCTAGCTCCCGAATCTACACCGTGTCCCTGGCTGGTCAGCTTCCATAACACCTCAATAAACTTCAAACTATACGCCCGTGTGGGTGGACTTATTCTCGGACCCCACAATAGCACACCTTTCTACAGAAGTAAACTTTGTCTTGCTAAGACAATTCTTTATTTTCATGTCTAACATTGTGACTCCAGTGGTTCTTGGGAGCGTATTTACATTATTATTCCTTGTCTTCTTGTTAAGAACTAGTAATAAGCAATCCCTTGATTTAGTAAATACATCATACTCATTCCCAGCCACCCTACCCTGTAGGAGTTGTGTTCCATAAGACAGCAAGCCACATTGTAAACAACATTGCAAATATTACGTGATAATTATTTACAGAAGAATTAATCTTGAGTTCCTGTTTTTAGAAAAATGAACCAAGTGTGATTAAGACATTTAGGAAAATATCAATATATGATTTTTATTTTATTTTATTTTATTGTCGGTAATAGGACCTGAACTCTGGGCCTGGGCACTGTCCCTCAGCTCTTCAGTTCAAGGCTAGCACTCTACCACTTGAGTCACAGCCCCACTTCCTGCTTTTTCTGCTTATATGGTGCTGAGGAATCAAACCCAGGCCTCATGCAGTCAAGGCAAGCACTCTACCACTGAGCCACCTTCCCAGCCCTCAATATATGATTTTTTTTCCATGGATGATTCAACTCTGGTGTACAATACAACACATTTTATTAAAATGTATTGAACTGAAGTAGTTAAGGCTTTTGTCTTTAATTCACATATATTGAATACTTGCCCATACTAAGCACTGTTCTAGCTGCTGAGGATAAAGCAGTGGATGAGACAAAGAAGGTGCCTGTGCTCTAGATGTGTAGAATGTAGTTGGAAGACACAGACAATATACATCAATAGGAAAATTTCAGCAACTGCAAATTCCCATAATGAAAAGAAGTAGGGACGGTGTGATGAAGACAAGACTGTATGGATTGTGAGCAACACAGAAGAGCACACTAGGTAATAAGGACAACTTGTGCAAAAGCCACAAGGAGTAAGCATGAGCATGGCTCTTTCTCTAAGCCTTGGCAGTATTTCTCAATCCTTGGTACATATTGTAAACCACCTAGGGAGATGTAAAAGTTATAAATGGCCAGATCTCATCCTCATACTGAATCAATCTGAACCTCAAGCAGTTCAGTGTTAAAGGGCCCCCTCAAGAGTGTAGCTATGAACTCCAAAGCTGTGGTTCTTGGAGATCAATCGCTAGATCAGCAAAACCACTTGGATACTTGTTAGAAACATTTCAGAGTGACTAAGTCTGAAACCTTTATGGTAATCTAAAGACGGTGGGTTGGATTAGAGCAGTCATTGAGAAAATTAGTGGAAAAGAGATATAAACATGTTTGGAAAGAAAATCACACCCCCATCTGAATTAGCTGAGTGTTAGATACAGAACACTGATGCAAAAACAATAGTCACTAAAAGACATGGATGTGGCCAGACACTGGTGACTCACATTTGTTATCTGAACTGCTCTGAAGGCTGAGGATCATGGTTCAAAGCCAATCCAAGCAGAAAAGTCTATGAGTATTGTGTGTGTGTGTGTGTGTGTGTGTGTGTGTGTATGTGTGTGTGGGTGTGTATATGTGTGTGTGTGTCTGTGTGTGTGTGTGTGTGTGTGTGTGTGTGGATCGTGGGGCCTGAACTCTGGGCTTGGGTGCTGTCCCTCAGCTCTTCAGCTCAAGGCCTTTGAGCCACAGCACCACTTCCGGCTTTTTCTGCTTATTTGTGCTGAGTAATCGAACCCAGGGCCTCATGTGTGCAAGGCAAGCACTCTCCCACTGAGCCCAAGTCTATGAAATTCTTATCTTTAACTGCCAAAAAAAGCCAAAAGTGAAATTGTGGCTCAAGTGGCAGAGAGCTAGCCTTGAACAAAAACACTCAGTCCCCAAGTTCAAGCTCCAAAGCCAGCACCAAAAAAAAAAAACTCTCAGATGTGGAGGAAAGGGAATCTTTACACAGTTGTTAAAAATGTACATATAGCCATATGGAAAACAATATGGAGATCCTCAAAAATATAAAATTGAACTACTGCTGAATGCTGGTGGTGTTTGAAGTAATTAAGGATGAAGGATATTGTAACTGGGCAAAATCACACACTCAGGAAACAAAGTCACCTAACTCTTGAAAGTCCATCATCTTTTCTGCTAAATTATGCAGCCGCATACATGCTATCGTTTGGATCTTGACTGTCCTCACAAAAGGCCTATGTTTAAAGAACAGTTCTTCATTATGGTACTATTGGTAGTTGATGGAGACTTTGAGCTTAGGTGTTAGGAGAGTCTTTAGGTCATTGAAGACATCCCCTCATAAGGATCATAAAACCCTAGTTCTCTCTCCCTTTCCGTCTTTCCTTTCCCTTTCCCTCTCCTTTCTCCCTTCATCCCTCTCTCCCACCTTTAGGTCTAGATGTGACTACACCTTCACACTCTACCATATAGGGCCACATTTTTCTGTCTCGCTACAACTGAGCAAATACAGCCTTCATGTCTTTCAGTCTTCAAAATGTGACCTAAGTAAATCTACTTTTACAACTTAATTGTTGCCTTAGGTATTTTGTTGTGGTGATGTGAAGCTATATAATACAACACTTCTTTATAACTATATTTTCATAGATCATTTTTCCAAGGATAAATTTAATGAATATTTTCAAGAATAAAGTCTCACCATGTGTGTTGGCATATCCGTGCAATTCTAGCACCTGGGAGGCTGTAATAGGAGGAAGATGAATTTAAGGCCAACCTGGGCCTTATGGTAAGATCCTATCTAAAAAAGAAGCAGAGAGAGGCTTGAGTATTTTTTGTCAGTTGTGGGACTTGAACTCAGGGCCTAGGCACTATCCCTGAGCCTCTTTATGCTTAAGGATAGTGCTCTACCATTTGAGTGGTTAATTGTAGAAAAGAGTCTCATGGAGACTTTTATGCCCTGCGTGGCTTTGAACCACAATCCTCAGATCTCAGCCTGCTGAGTAGCTGGGTTTACAGGTGTGAGCCATCTGGCACTTAGCCAGAGTGTTGTTTTTTTTTCATTTTTGTTGCTTCTGTGTTGAGCTGAAGATGTCAAGCCAGCAATTGGGAAGGAATGTTGGACAGATGTGAGAAAAGCCTTTTCTATCAAAATGTGTTGCTTAAAAGGGGGTCTTGAAATGTAAGGTTTTATCTTAAACTGGTTTCTTTTCAAAATGGAATTAAGACAAGCCTCAGACTGTTTAAGAGATAGCAGAGGAGGCAGGTGTATTTTGAAATTAAACTTATTAAACCTTATGTAACGCATTTACCCTATTCAAACTAGCCAGGCATGAGCAAATTGTGAACCTGAGCTCAACCAATCTGAGCAGAGGGGAAGGGCCTGCTTTGTTAGGGATAAATAGGGGAGCAGACTGCCTGCTCTGTGTGCTTGCTTGCCAGATATTTGGCTGATGTCCCACCCTTCTGTGGAAGTAAATTTTGTTGCTAAGACAATGACAGTTGTCTGTCACTATGACTCCAGTGGTTCTTGGAGAGCATATTTATAACACATGGAGGAGTAACCTAAGACTAAAGAAAACTATATCCTGAAAAGTCTAAATGAAACCCATGTCTACCTCTCCACGTCTCCAACTCTTATCCCCTGCTGATGGGAAAGATTCACAGGAACTCCAGTATATCCATTTCTTAAGGCTTCTGTAACAGAGTACCAGGAAGTTGGTTGCTTAAAACAAATGAGATACATTTCCTTATGGCTCCATAGGTTAGAAGTCCCAAATCAGGGTGCTGACAGGGGCATGGCCTTGTTGAAGGCTCTGAAGGAAAAGCCCTCTGAGCTTCCAGTGGTGGTTTGCTATGCTGTTTGTTCCTTGGTCTATGGCACCTGTGCCCTCAAATTGCATTTTTCTTCCTTTATGTCTGTGTCTTACATGGCCTTCTTAGGAGGACAACCATCATTGGATTTATGGCCTGCTCTAAATCCAGATAATTTTACTTTTAAAAACCCTGTTTCATAAGAGGCTGCATTCCAAAGTTGCTGATGGAGGAGAAATTGGGATAATAATACTGTTTATTCTGGTTCCTGGAGGAATGATAAACTGAATGCTTTCCCACATCAATTAAGAGAGCTGGCTAGAGATCATAAAATGTGCCTGGTAGCCTACACCAACTGTTATATAAATATTGTTATTGTTGTTTTGAACTGTCAGCTGCTTCATCACTACCTCTTGCATATCATCCAACATATCCCTATTGGTCGACACTGATCCTGAAAAACATAGGAAAGTGATTGGGGGAAAAGTTCAACTTCACTACTTTGATGTAGTTTAGTGGCCACAGTGAGTCAGTGAGGTTTGTTTGTTTGTTTGTTTTTGAAAGCAAGGAAACAACTTATCTGGGGTAGGTATAGCAATATTTGCCTATAATCCCAGCCCTGAGGAGGCTGAGGAAAGAAGAGGTCCTCCAGACTGAGTTACAAGTGAGTTGGAGGCCAGTTTGGCCTACAGAGTGAGACCCTGTCACAAAATAACAACTGAGATAATTGATCAGGAAAAATAAGCAGAGTGGTTCCTCAAAAAAGTGAACATAACCATATGACTCAGTAATCCTACTTTTGGATATATTCCCAAGGGTTTGAAATTAGTGCATGGAAGAGACACCTAAACTTGTGTTTTTGTAATCCAATACAAAAGTCAAGATATGGAAATTTTCTACAGTTCGATCAACAGATTAAGGAATAAAAAATGTGACATATACACACACTGAAGTATTATTGGGCCTTATAAAAGAAAGAAATCCTAGGATTGATAGCAATACCAATGTGTCTGGAAACTTTTGTGTTAAAAGAAATAGCCAGAAACAGAAAAGTAAACAATGTCTGACCTCACTTGCATACAGAATCTAAAAAAGGTACTCTTTAATGAAAGCACCCATCCCAGAAGACCATATGGACATGGTTACATACAGCAAAGGGTTTTATTGTCAGCCAGGGCTGACAAGGCCAACTCCCTCATGAGAGAGGGAGAAATACAGCCTATCCTTTTCCAGGGGCATCCTTTACACTTACAAGACTAGAGACGGGAAGTACTCCACATCGTGCACAGCTAGTCACTGAAGACAGCTATAGGAAGGGTGGATTTTAAGTCTTGGCAGAGAGTGGGAATGCAAACCAATACTTGAGAAACCAGGAGCCTTGGGGAGAGTTCTCTTTTCTTTGTGAGGGGCAGGGTAGAGTTCAGGTCTGGATGGAGGGCTTTCAACTAATGCAGCTGGGGGCTAGAAATACATGCTGAGGGCCTAGAATGAAGACTGTAAAGCCCCAAATGGAAGAGGATATCCTAACATTCCCCCCTTTGTTTTTTAAGAGGTACAGGTACCAGGCTGGGTGTAGGAATAGCCTGGGAGTTTCTTCTGGAGCACTCAATAGAGGGTTCTAAATTGTTGCTTGACCAGGTACTATCCAAGAAGTACTTGTTTGATAGTTTGATAGGTAAAGGTCCTCATCTTTTCTGTGAGAATATTTTGTAGGTATCTAAAATGCAAGAGACAATTAGTAAAAGGCAAAATATGGCTACCAGTAGACCCAAGAAAGGCAAAAGCCAGGGAGTGATTGATTCTCAGAAGGGATCAAAGACCTGAGATTGACAACTGTATTTTTAGGCTAGCAAGTATCTTCTTATAGCTTTTGTGCTTTGTTTTACTCTACCAGTCATGTTAATACAGTAGCAACATTCTTCTCCCAAGAAAAGGCAGATTCAGCCATTAACAAATCTAGGGCCCTTCAGTTTTGGAGGGCCACATCTGCCAGTTTGGCTGAGTCTGCAGCAGGTTAGAGGCCACTGTGTTCTCCTCAGCATTAGCTTGTAGCACTTCATATTGTCTGGTTGTTGGAAGTTATTGAGTGACACAGGCCTCTTGTATCATTATTCTTATAGAGGCTACCATAGTTACCAGGCTTATTCTTCCAAAAGAGGAAGGAAGAAGGCTTGCTTCTGTCAGTCCAGGATCCTAAGGAGGTCTTTATTGACTAACACCTGAAATTTAGTGAAAGTTTACAGCATGTACTGGGAATGAGGGTTACCACAATGTATGAGGAGGGTGTTAGGTCCCAAACAAAATGATGAGGAGGATCTATACCCAAACAGCATTCCAATGGGGGTCATGATAACTGATTTAACCAAAACCTTGGTTGAACAAAGGAAAGAAATAGAGATGCCTTCTCTGTCTTGGAGATATCGCATGGTAACTCATTCCCCATATCCCGAAGGGGAAAATAAAATTTTTCTGGCTTTATCTTAGGATTATATGAGCCTGAGGAGGAGATAGCAGAAATATTTAAAGGTATCAGAGCCAATGGGTGCCGTGATCTTTTCTGGCTACTCCCTGATGACATGGGAGCATTGAGGAGTCACTGGAGCTGGGATCTTCAGGGTCCATGTCTGCAGTATATATGGCAGAGTAAGTGAGGCCTCTGGTTGCCTGTCATAATAGGATAGCCTTGATGGGTTTCCCAGGTGGTGTTCTGAGTAAGGGCTATTATCCTGTTAAAGAGAAACTTTTGAAAAGGTGAGATCAGGCAAAAAGCTGACAAGGCGACAGTACCAGTTAACATGAATGACACAGAGGAACATACCTTGGCCTCAAGCCAGAAAAGTTCTATTTGAAGCATAACCCAAGTTGTTGCCCATTACAGGGAAGGAGGAATTTCCTTATAACTGGACTGGGGGAAAGAAGGGAGTGTCTAGGGTTTTTAGTAACTGGATAGGGGAGAGCATAGTGGACTAGTTGAGAATAACCAGTCATAGACTAAGGCTGGATTGGAGTGGTTCAGGGCCCAATAGAAGACCTGGATAGAAGTCTGGATTATAGAGTATGTATGGGAGACCCAGGAAGCTGCCAAGGCTAACTGTCCTGAGTCTAAGACTTACTATAAATACAAATAGCAGGTAACAAAGGCAAGATTGTAAGGTACTGTCCAGTTAGAAGGTAGACAGATATGGACATTAGATGGGCAAGCTTATTAACTATTTCTCTTGATCTCTCGGCTCTAATTAATTTTTTTTGTGTGTTCGGTCATGGGCCTGAACTCTGGGCCTGAGCACTGTTCCTCAGCTCTTCAGCTCAAGGCTAGTGCTCTACCACTTGAGCCACAGTGCCACTTCCAGCTTTTTTTTCTGTTTATGTGGTGCTGAGGAATTTAACCCAGGGCCTCATGCATGCAAGGCAAGCGCTCTACCACTGAGCTACCTTCCCAGCCCTCTGATTAATTTTGAAAGGGTGAATATAAAGTGACTCCATTTAGGATGTGACATCTTCTCCTCTTACTCCTCCTCTTCATGGTTCCAGGACTGGCCTTGTTCTGGGGGTCTAGGTGCTTGTTGTTGGGATGACTTGTCCCAGTGGGCATCTCTTTTGTCAGTCATGGAGTTTGAACTCAAGGCCTAGGCACTGTCCCTGAGCACTTCTGCTCAAGGCTAGGGCTCTACCACCTTAAGCTATAGTGTCAGTTCCAGTATTTGGCTGGTTAATTAGAGATAAGAAAGAGTCTCTGTTTTTCTTTTTTTTTTTTTTTTGGTCAGTCATGGGGCTTGAAGTCTGGGCCTGGGTGCTGTCCCTCAGCTCTTCAGCTCAAGGTGCGTGCTCTACCATTTGAGACACAGCATCACTTCCCATTTTCTAGTGGTTAATTGGAGATGAGTCTCACAGACTTTCCTGCCTGGATTGGCTTTGAACTGCATCCTCAGATCTCAGCCTCCTGAGTAGGTAGGATTACAGGCGTGAGCCACCGGTGCCCGGCAAGAAAGAGTCTCTTAAGCCATGCTTCCAGCCTCGCTCTTTACTGGTTAACTGGAAGATGGAGTCTCAGAGAGATTTTTCTGCCTGGGTTGACAGAATCCTCAGATCAAATGAGTCTTTGAAACAAAACCCTTTTTATTTCCAATTAAAGCAACAAAGGAACCAATAGAAATAGTGAGCAGAGCTTACCTGTAATTTGTTAAGAATTGAACAATTATTTGTCAGAGTTACTCTTCTGTGGGTCTGGCTAAATTCTGCATAGGGTAAAATTTCTAATGACAAAACTCAATAGACATGATGAGAGTTTTAAAATAGCAATTGCTTAACTGAATATAGCACTTTAGGATACTACTGAGGATTGAAATGAACCATTGTCAGCTCTGTATCCAAGGTGGCTTACATACCTGGAAAACATATATTAAAAACTTGGCACACTTAATACTATAGATGGACATAAAGGATGACATGCCGTTTTTTGTTTTGTTTTGTTTTGTCAGTCCTGAGGCTTGAATTCTGGACCTGGGTGCTGTCCCTGAGATCTTCAGCTCAAGGTGAGTGCTCTACCACTTGAGCCACAGCACCACTTCTGGTCTTCTGGTGATTTAATAGACTTTCCTGCCCAGGCTGGCTATGAACCATGATCCTCAGATCTCAGCCTCCTGAGTAGGTAGGATTATAGGCGTAAGCCACTGGTTCCCAGCTTACAAGCTAGTTTTATATCAGTGTATTAATCTTGATCTTATTTAAATCACAGCCAACTTAACTACATACCAACTGTACTCATAAGCTCTTTCTTTTAAGATATACTCATATCATCTGCTATGTACTCAAATCTTTTAGGGTCTGTAAGACAATTTTTACTTTTCAAATCCTTTTTTACCCAGAAGAAACCACTTTTTTTTTTTTTTGTCGGTTGTGGGGCTTGAACTCTGGACCTGGGCACTGTCCCTCAGCTCTTCAGCTCAAGGCAAGTGCTGTACCACTTGAGCTACAGCGCCACTTCTGGTTTTCTGGTGGTTTATTGGAGATAGGAGTCTCACGGTCTCTCCTGCCAGGGCTGGCTTTGAACCGTGATCCTCAGATCTCAGCCTCCTGAGTAGCTAGGATTACAGGTGTGAGCCACCAGCGCCCGGCAAGAAACCACTTTTTGTTCCTTTTCTAAACAGAACTTTTGAACTCAAATAACATTTTTAGTATAGTATCATAACACTTAGACACATTTGTTTTTATCCAAATCTGATAACCTCTTTGTGGTTTGAGTTTAAAACTGCCCTCTTATTTCCTTTGGTCTATGGGGTTAGTTACTTTAGAACTGCCTCAAGCCAATTAACTGGGACTCCACCCACCATTAGGCTATAGAGGAAGAGCAGTTTGTTAGACTTTAGGCTCACATTGCAGTTCTTATTGATAAAGATTGTTTCTTTTAATAGTTAGCGCACTTGATAATTAACTCTCTTAACACCAAGGGTTACATTAGTTACAACTGTAGTCAATAAACAAATAAATTTATACTATTATGATAGTTCTTTTTGTCGGTGGTGGGGCCTGAACTCTGGGCCACAGCACTGTCCCTCAGCTCTTCAGATCAAAGCTAGTGCTCTACCACTTGAGCCACAGCCCCATGTCTGGCTTTTTCTGCTTATGTGGTGCTGAGGAATTGAACCCAGGGATTCATGCATTCAAGGCAAGCACTCTACCACTGAGCCACCTTCCCAGCCCCTGATGACAGTTTTTACATGTTATAATGAGATTACTTTGAACATGTTTACATACACACTTGTGCACAAAAGTTTTAAGGTACAATTTAAGGTTTGTTTGTTTGTTTTTAAAAGAAAATTGGCTGTGTGAGTTCTCTGGAATTCCAGTGTTAAGTGGGATTATTTCACCCAATATGATAGAACCATGTGGGCAGTTAGAAAAAAATAAAAACACTTTTGCCATCAAACAATTTTTTCCACAGATTACCAAGACTTAGCTAGCCAGGAACAGAATATGTGTAAGCATGTTTGTTAGCAAGACACATTAGCATACAAATGGACCTTTGAATAGTTGACTTGAATATTTTCCTCAAATACACTTAATACTGTTAGGAAACAGGGGGATGGTAAAGAAAGAGCAGAAAAACTATCTCAACAAACCAGATCAACTCTAATGGAGAGCTAAAGAAGCACGTCATGGTGACCTGAAATGCCAGAAAGCATGAAGCATGGTGCAAACTAGTGACTGAGCTGCTTGGAGCCTAAACAAAGACATGGTCAGGTTACAGGGGGCTTAAGTTCAAAGAGTCTCCTGAGCTCATGGTATAGGTCTGGCAAGGTCCAGTAACCTATTGGTCACATCCCTGCCTCTGCCTCTAGGGATTCAGGTGTGCCCAATACCTGGGGAGGGGGGGGGTGGTAAACTCCACCTCCAAGAGTTTTTGGAAATTTCCTATCATCTACCACATTGCCAAGATGGAGCCTGTTAAACCCAATTCTCTATTATTGACCATATGGTCAATGCTAGAAAAACAGGCAATATCAAACAAAATACAAGACGAAACTTAAGATTCAGCCAACAGCAAGCAGAATTTAACAGAATCTCCATGCTTAAACAAACATTGCTAAAAAAAATTGACAGAAAATCTTTAAAACAACTTTGGTAATGATATACATAAGCATATAAATAAACTTTTGAGGAAAAAACCCACCATGTGGTCTTTGCCTACAGCAGTCTCCTAGAGGATTTTGGCTTAAGGGAGAGATTAAGGATCCAGATTCTGAAGTGAAATAGGCTCAGGAAAGAAAAGGACTGGTTTTAGGAATGTTATCTAACTGCTCCCATTATGGGATTTTGGGGGTGGGAAAAGGAGAGAGAAGTCACAAGACAAAGAAAAAAGTTAATCTTAGCTAAGAGAATTTTAAGCCAGGGTGGCTAGGCTTGAGAGAAAACCTACTGGAGGAATCACCAGAACCCCATCTGCATCTCAATTTTTCAAGGCCACTGAGAGGCAGAGAGAGAGAAAAAAAGAGAGAGGTGGAGAAGAGAGGGAGGAGCCTGTACATAGATAACCTTTTCCATTAGCTCTAGCAAATTATATAAGTCCTGTAAAATATTGGGGTCCAGTGTATGGAGTTATTGTCCAGTGAATAATGAGGCACAATTTGATTACGTAAGTTTATGAGCTCAATCTTGAACAGTTTTAGGTTGTATCCTGAGGAATTTTAATTTTTTAAAATTTAATTTATTATTTCTTTATTTTTTCTTTTGGTTGGTGATGAGGCTTGAACTCTGGGCATGGGAGCTGTCTCTGAGCTCTTCAGCTCAAGGCTAGTGCTCTACCACTTGAGCCACAGTGCCACATCTGGTTTCCTGGTGGTTAACTGGAGATAAGAGTCTCATAGATTTCCTGCCCTGGCTCTGAGGAATTTTACGGACTGTGCCCCTCCCATGATGGAGCTGAAGCTACAGCTACCAAGGGCATCCCCAAGGGACTCTGTTAGCATGGAGGGAGCAGGCAGCAACAGCGATTGATACCCACAATTCCTGAGTCCCTTGGCCTGTTCTGGTCTGGTGGCTTGGACCAAGGGGTAGGGCTAGGAAGTTGGTGCCAAGATTTTTCTCCCCGTAAAGCACTATGGTAAATGGACCCCAAGCCCCCAGATGGGGAAAATAGTCACTTGCCCGAGAAGGAGGACAAATCAGTCGCTGGTGGATGTACAAAATAGGCTGGGTCAGGAGAAAGTTACCTTGGAGGTCCTCAGGGTGGGCCTGAGGCAGCTTGAATTCCCCGGGAAGAAATGCAAAATCACTGGAGGAGCCTTGATTCAAGTCATGGCACTAATGAAAGTGTCCATCCCAGATGACCACATGGATACAGTTACATACATCAAAGGGGTGTGTTGTGGGGGGGGGGTGCTGACAAGTCCACCTCCCTCATGGGAAAGGCAGAAATGGTGCCTGTCCTTTTTCAGGGGCATCCTTATACAGTCACAGGACCAGAGACAGGAGGTACTCCATGGGCACAGCTGATGACTAAAGATCGTGAGTAGGCAGGGCAGCATTCAGGTATGGGCAGAGAGTGGGAATGGGGATCCAGCCCTAGAAAGCAGCGGGAGGGCTGGGAAGGTTGCTTGCCTTGCATGCATGAGGCCCTGGGTTCAATTCCTCAGCACCACATAAGCAGAAAAGCAGAACTGGTGTTGTGGCTCAAGTGGTAGAGTGCTCGCCTTAAGCTGAAGAGCTGGAGGATAGCAGCCAGGCCCAGAGTTCAAGCCCCAGGATCAACAAGAAAGAAAGAAAGAAAGAAAGAAAGAAAGAAAGAAAGAAAGAAAGAGGGGAAGGAAGGAAGAGAGAGGGGAAGGAAGGAAGAAAGAAAGAAAGAAAGAAAGAGGGGAAGGAAGGAAGAGAGAGGGGAAGGAAGGAAGAGAGAGGGGAAGGAAGGAAGGAAGGAAGAAAGGAAGGAAGGAAGGAAGGAAGAAAGGAAGGAAGGGAAAGAAAGAAACCAGTGGGAGCCCTGGGAAGAGTTCTATTTTCTTTTTGAGGGGCAGGGTGTACTTCAGGTCGGGGTGGGAGACTTTCTTTTGATACATCTAGGGCCTAGACTGGATATTGTAAACCAAATGGAAGAGGACATACTAACATTTATAATATAAGAGAAGAAAAATGATTACCAGGGGCTGTGATTTGGTAGGTACAAGATCTACAAGATCTACAGTGTCCTCACAGCAGAGGGAACTCTAGCCAACAGTACGATGTTATATACTTAAAAATAGTTGACAAAGAAGATATTAAGTGTTCTATCACAAAGAATTGATAAGCGTTTAAGGTGATTGATATGTTAATTACCCCGATTTTATCTCTATGAATGTACTTCGGTATCAAAACCTCACAGGTTACCCCATAAATATGTAGGATTATGTGGCAATCAAAAATAGAGCTGGGGAGCCGGGCACTGGTGGCTCACGCCTGTAATCCTAGCTACTCAGGAGGCTGAGATCTGAGGATCGCAGTTCAAAGCCAGCCCTGGCAGGAGAGACCGTGAGACTCCTATCTCCAATAAACCACCAGAAAACCGGAAGTGGCGCTGTAGCTCAAGTGGTAGAGCGCTTGCCTTGAGCTGAAGAGCTGAGGGACAGAGCCCAGGCCCAGAGTTCAAGCCCCACGACAGACAAAAAAAAAAAATAGAGCTGGGAATGCAGCTCCATGAAAGAACAATCTCTCATCAGCAAGGTCCTGGGTTAGATTTGCAGCTCCAAAATAATTATAAATAAATAGGTGAAGAAAAAGTTTAAAGTACTGATGTGGAAGCAAAGTGCAATGGATTGGGAATAAGGAAGACTGGAGATTATTTGAGAGATTACTACATAGTCCTCTAAGTTTTGATTAAATGTTGTGTGTGTACGTGTGTGTGTGTGTGTGTGTGTATGTGTGTGCATGCATGTACACGTGAGCCAGTCCTCAGGCTTGTACTCAAGATCTGGGTGCTGTCCCTGACCCTTTTTTTTTTTTTTTTGAGTCCGGTCGTGGGGCCTGAACTCTGGGCCTGCGCACTGTCCCTCAGCTCTTCAGCTCAAGGCTAGCACTCTACCACTTGAGCCACAGTGCCACTTCCGGCTTTTTTCTTTTTTTTTGCTTATGTGGTGCTGAGGAATCGAACCCAGGGCTTCAGGCATGCAAGGCAAGCACTCTACCACTGAGCCACCTTCCCAGCCCTGTCCCTGACCTTTTTAGCTCAACTCTAGTAGTGCTCTACCAAGTAAGCCACAGCTCCACTTCTGGCTTTTTTGGGTAGTTAATTGGAGATAAGAACCATTTCCTGCCCAGGCTGTCTTTAAACCTCCATCCTCAGACCTCAACCTCTTGAGTTCTTGGGATTACAGACATAAGCCACCAGTGTTTGTATAAATTGATCCAATCCTCTGGCTGAACATATGTTTTGTTTGTGTGCCAGCACTGCGTTTTGAACTCAGAGCCTAAGTTCTGTCCCTGAGATTTTTTTTTTTTTACTCAAGTCTGGCACCTACCACTTCAGCCACAGCTTCATTAGGCTGAAATCATTTATAAAAAAATCAAAACTTAGAAAAACATCTACTGATACCCAACAGCCAATAAGAAAATTAAGAACAACTGGATCAAGGTTAGGGGAGAAGATAGAAAGGTAGAGATGGGAGCCAGAGATTAAGGATCTGTTATGCAGAAAGGAGACCCTGAGCAGGGAGGTGCTCTGCTCTGGGGCAGAGGACAAAGCAGGAAGTCTGGGCTAGGGTACCAGGAAACTCCTGGCAGAGACAACACAGTGAAGCAAGGCCACCAAAAATAACTTAGCAACTTGGATTGGCTTTGTCTGATTCCATGACCCAGATAAGTTCAAATTCTGAAATTGGATTAAGGAAATCCTAGATGAGCACCCTTGTGCCTGCCAGAGACAAATGAGAAGGCTCATTGTGCTAGGCTTCAGATTCTTCCTACCAAGAACTTAAAGACTGATTTACAACATGCGCTCAAATATTTCTAGTTTTGAGGCAGAGCGTCACTGTGTAGGCTACGCTGGCTTTGAATTCCCAATTCTTCTTCCTTTGCCTCTCAAATGCTGGGATTATGGCAGAGCACTCATGCCCAGTTTCAAATACAATTTTAATGCTGTGCCAATATTTTTTATTCAAAACAAAATTCCTTTTGAACTTGCACACTTATACATGTCGGTTCATAAATTATTACTTGGTGTTGTGAAATACACAGACATAGAAATATAAGATGATAAAACGTTTAACCGTATAAGATCAATTTAATTTTTTTTCCTACATTGTTTATTAACATTGATTTGTTGTACAGGGGGCTTCAATTGGACTTATCTCCTAATTGGTTTGAGAAGGGGAAGATTCTCAAACCAATTAAAACTGATTTATAATGATAAGGAAAATGTTTAAAATCACTGTATTAATTTGCAAACATGGCAACACATCAAGACCTAGGTAGCTTAAGGCAACAGAAGTTTATCAGTACTGTTGTGGAATGTACATCTGTATCACAGTCCAAATTCAAGCTGCTGCTTGGCCTGGCCCCCCTCCAAAGTCTCTAGAGGAGGCTCCTTTCTGCCTCTTCCAGCCCCAGTAGCCCCAAGCATTGCTGGGATTCCAAGCTTGGGGCTTTCAAACCCAATCCCCACCCCCATAGAGTGAGAGAAGGGCTAGACATGGAGTTAATAACCAGCCCTGTCTATGGGATGAAAGCTCCACAGAAATCCCTAAACTGAGGAGTAGACTTGGACCCAGCCCTTAACTTAAGAGGTAGGAGTGAAATTGTGGGATGCCCAACTGGGGTCTAAAGACTGGAGAAATAGCTGTGTGGAAACACAGCACACACACACACACACACACACACACACACACACACACACACAAATATTGGCAGTGTGGTAAGTAGAAAAACAGTTCTTTCTTCTATTGTATGGGAACTCAGTGGGGAGAAACAGAGAAGCCACATCTTGAGAAGTCAAATTGGGAGTCCTTATTAGAAAGCCACAGACTGCAGGAGGACTCCTGTCCCAAAGACCTGCAGTCCCTTGAACACACTTAACACTGCTAAAAAACTGGTAGAGCCCTGAGAGTAGGAGAGGAAACAAAGAGCAGTAAAACAATGCCAACACACCAGATCAACTCCAGAAACAAAGAGCAGAAAAACAATACCAACACACCACATCAACTCCAGAAACCAAGAGCAGAAAAACAATACCAACACACCAGATCAACTCCAGAAACAAAGAGCAGAAAAACAATACCAACACACCAGATCAACTCCAGAAACAAAGAGCAGAAAAACAAGACCAACACACCACATCAACTCCAGAAACAAAGAGCAAAAAAACAATACCAACACACCACATCAACTCCAAAGGAGAGTTGAAGTGGGATACCACAGTGGCTAGAGGAGAGCCAGGAGAGCCATGCTGTAAAGGCATTTGAGATGGTCCTGGCCTAAATAGGGGCAGGGACAAGGTGCAGGGGCACAGAAAATTAGAGTGTCTCATGAGTTCAAGGCACAGAACTGACAGGTCCAGTAACCTATCATCCAAGTTCCTGCCCCTGCCTTTAGGAATTCAGTTATGTCCATCACCTGAGGGTGGGACTTCCTGCCTCTACCATGAAGACAAGATGGTGCCAATGCCCTGTCATCCACCATGTGGCCAAGTTGGTACGAGTTAGACCCAGTATCCTTATTCCACTTCTATACCTCAAATAGATGCACAGATCCAAATGGCTTTGGAGTTCTGTGGTACTAGGGAATGAAACCTAGGGACTCATATACTAGGCAAGTGCTGTACCAGTGAGTCATACCCTCAACGTCTGGCTGCTTTTTGAACTGAGGCACACATTTTTTTCAATCCCATCCACTCACTTAGACAAAGATTCTTGCTAAAATTCTAGTAAGAATTTTCCATCTTTTTGGTGTAAATTAGCTGTTCTTGAACACTAATTGGTAAGATTGTGTGTTTGTTATTTTGTGAAATGGGTTAAAACTCCACAGAAACTCTTTGTTTAGAAAATGTTTAAACAATGAAAGTAATTATGTGAACACAGTTGAAATTATTGTATAAGTTTTGACAGGTAAGTTACATAGGGTTACAGTTACATAAGAAAAAAAAACTGTCTTTTCTATCAAAGTGTGGTGCTTAAAAGTTCCTGCTTTGGTTTGGTGGCTAGGCTTTTATTAAGGAAAACAAAAACTACTTTGGGATAAGGAATGCTTTTGGAATTTAAGGGTTTTTCCCCCCCCTTAAACTGGTTTATTTTCAAGGTAAAATTAAGACACACCTCAGATTGTTCAAGAAATAGCAGAGGGTACGGGCACATTTTGAGACTACTTGTGTAGCATTCACCTTTTTTCAGTCACCTCATGTAAATACGTTTTATCCTATTCAACCCAATCACAAGAAGATTGTTGAACCTTAGCTCAGCTAATTTGAGCAAAGGGGCAGGGCCTGCAGTGTTAGGGATAAATAGTGGGTAGCCTGCCTGCTCTGTGTAGTTGCTTGCCAGATTTTTGGCTCATGGTACACCCTTCTGCAGAAGCAAATTTTGTGTTGCTGTGACAATGACAATTCCTTATTTTTGTGTCTATCATGACTCCAATGGATCTTAGAGAGTATATTTATAAGCATTCCCAGAATATTTACATTCTCAGTTATATAGTATGCAAAGAGTTCATGAAAGAGCAGAGGCATTGCTTTATTTAAGAAGCTTTTATTTATGTGTAGAACAGTATAAGTACAACCTGATATATATTATTTTTATTTGTGATTGTTTTTTTCTTTTTTGATTTTTATTTTTCAATATCTTTTTTGAAAATGTATTTTTTACTGTGATCACAAGCAAAAGAATCTTTGCTATCTGTTAACTGACTCTTTATCTTCCTGTAAGATGAGACTAACCTTTGCCTCAAAAATGGTTGTCTATGTGATTTTTACTGCACTCTAAAAATTGCAGACATAGGGTGTTACGGGGTCTGGGGGAGGCGATTTCACATCCCACCAGAGTCTCATGCAGAAAGATGGATTTACTGGGGAAGTGGATCGCTAATGGGCCAGGGACGCAGCCCAGACTTGGGAGCTGTGACTGGGACCCCAAGTAGTCCTCAAGCTGAGCTTTTTAAGGGGAAGGTTACATAGAGCTACATAGATGAGCCATGCAAGGCAGGTTTGGCACATTTTCATGGTTACAGTTATATGACCTTTAAATTCATTTGTTCTTTATGGTAAATATTGTATGTAATAATTTGCAATAGGCAGCCCATAGTGGGACCACTCAGTGGTGGTCTTCAATTGGTGGGCTTAAGGCCCTGTTACTGAGGCAAGCCAGCGAGGTTACAGAAGCAAAACATAGCTTAGAGTCACGGGAGCATAGGCAAAACATAATCTTGACTTGGTCAGCATGACCAATGCTATCAATACTATTGACACTATTACAGATATGATTTTTATTGTAAGCTTCTGAGGAATACAGCAACTCAATGAAGCTGGTGATAAGCTTCAAGGTTGTCAGTAGCCTTCTATAAAACTTCCAGCTTGGTAAACTTGACTGAAGGAGAGATGTTCTTTTGCTTTTTAGCAAGGATGGAGAAGGGATAAAGGCTGACTACTGGTCAGTAGTAGGCCTTTGGGGTTTTTCTTTACCAAGAGGTTTTTGCCCTTTATCAATAATCTTGTTCTGTTTTCTGATTTCACATTTCTGTTCCCATGGATATTCTTTTCCCAGGGAAAAGGGGGTTGAAGGGAGAGAGTAAATTTCCAACAGCAAGATGGACTGAGGCCAGACATAGGAGGAACTTTCTTCCAGTGAGTAGCAACTCAGATCTTACATAGAGTTGGGCATGGTGGTACATACCTGTAATCCTAGCACTGAAGAGGATTGTGAATTGGAATAAGATTGTGAATTGGATGCTAGACTGGGCTATAAAGAGAAATCCTGTCTAAGAAAAGGCAGGGCCAGACAGAAGGAAGGAAGGAAAGAAGGAAGGAAGGAAGGAATTAAAGAAGGAAGGAATTAAAGAAGGAAGGAAGGAAAGGAGGGAGGGAGAGAGGGAGGGAAGAGTGGAAGGGAGGAAGGAAAGAGAGAGGGAGGGAGGGAGGGAAAAGAAGTAGTTACATTAGCAGATTATCCCTATTATTCAAGGCATTATTTGTGTTTATAAGTTATACATACTTTTTCCAGCAGGTGGGGATATAATATAATTTTGGCCCAGTAGACCTTGGCTTAGTTTGTAGACTCAGTTCTACCAATAATTCAGCCCAAATTGTCTGTCAGGTTTTAGTAGAAAATATGCTCAGAAAGGTCTGGTCTTGTAAAATATGAACATTGGAAGTGTTAGAACTAAAGCTAAAAAAGAAAGAATGTTTTCATGTTAAATACAAGAGTGATTTACTCCATGCTGACTTGACCCTTTATACAATTTAATGTTCTTGGAACAAAACAAGAAAAATTGTTGGCTTAGTATGATATAGCAAATATTATATATATATATATATTTTATATATATATATATATACTGCATGTGAGCTATAAAAAGTGTATGTGTAGGGGGGAGGGAAGGGATAGTAGGAGAAAAACAAAGTGGGGGTAACAATGTTCAACAAGAAATGTACTCATTACCTTATTTGTGTAACTGTAACCCCTCTATACAGCATCTTTACAATAAAGTAATTTTTTTAAAGTGCATGTGTGTACACTCATAATACTATATAATGTAAGCCATCAGAGGATTGAAAAATGAAAAATTTTAGAAAGTTTATTGGTTTCTGCTTATAGCGGGTTGAGTGGGTTTTGCTGTGTTGTTTTGTCTTGTTTATACATCATTGGGTTTCATGGCAGGGCAGGCCTGCTACCATGTGAGTCACATGCATAGCCATAGCCTTTTCATGCTTTAGTTATTTTTCAGATAGTATCACATTTTCACCTACGGCTGGTCCACCATCTTCCTACCTCTCCCTCCTATGTAACTAGGACCCAGATGCATGCCACCCTGCCCAACCTATTTGTTGAGCTGGTGGTCTTGCTAACTTTTTTTTGTTTGTGCTGGCCTCTAACAGTGATCCTACTGATCTCTACCTTCTAGGTAGCCGGGCCTGTAAGCATGGGCCACCATACTTGACCAACCAATGGTATTTTCTCAATAATCAATATACCAACTTGTCTTCTACTGTTCTTTTGAAGGTTTTCCACAGACTTACTTCAATCACAAGGTGTTTGTTCCCTCTCTTTTTTGGTGCATTGGACGGAACTCAGAAACTTGTACATGATAAGCACATATTCTACCTCTGAGCTGCACTCCAGCCTTCAGCAGCTACATAGTTTTGGAAACTTTTGAAATGAATATCATATTTTATTCCTAGCTCCTGTAGCTCATCCATCACATTATAGGTACTGAGGGGCTCTGCCCAGTGTCATCATGGTTAAGGGAATTAGTCTAAGGGAGCAGACCGCACTAACGTAGCAGTGCAGGAAAAGCATGTATGACTAGGTGCTGGCTCTTGAAGCCTGTGTATACCTCCAAGTGTTTTTCTCCCTTACTATTGTCTTAACTAAAGCAGACCAGAGGGCCTCACCTAACTTCCAGAGTTAAGAAACACAATCTACTGTGCATGTAGGAGAAAACTTAGCAATACCTGAGGGCAGGCCCTCACCACTGCCACGTGCTAGATATGTAATAATAGAAAACATCAAAATACTACGTTTTTATCCAAGATAATAGAGAACTGTTGACTTTGAGGTTATCCTAATAGGGCCAGTGGGCTGCATTATTAAATCAACTTTCTTGCTTAATGACAAAGGCAGCTAGCATGGACAATTAAAACCATTTTTTTTCAATACTGTCTGAACTCTACCACTTGAGCCATACCACTAACCCTTCTGGCTTTATTTATTCCAGATAGGTCTCACAATTTTGCCCAGGTCCTCAGATTAAAGTTCACTTACTTCTGCCTCTAATGTAACAGGGATAATATTCATGTACCACGTGGCTTATTCCTTGAAATACAGTTTGGGATGGCCTTAAACTCTGATCCTTCTGTTTCTGACTTCTAAGTAGGCACTGTTTCTGACTGCTTTGGGCTTTTATTTTATTTTATTTTTTTAATATTTTTTTTGGTACAGTCGTGGGGCCTGAACTTGGGGCCTGGATGCTGTCCCCCAGCTCTTCAGCTCAAGGCTAGCGCTCTACCACTTGAGCCACAGCGCCACTTCCGGCTTTTTGCTTATGTGGTGCTGAGGAATCGAACCCAGGGCCTCAGGCATACAAAGCAAGCGCTCTACCACTGAGCCACCTTCCCAGCCCCTGCTTTGGGCTTTTAAAATGATAGCTATATGCCACTTGGGGGTCCAGAGCAAGGAGTAGATTCACTTCTCAACTTAGGTTTTATGGATTCTGAGAACACAGTAACTGCTGGAGGTGTGAGGATGCAGGGAGGGGAATGCAAGGCAGTCTGTGCTACTGCTGATGGGTGAAAAAACTAGAAAGGAAAACTTGGGAGCCCAGCATACCTTTTTTTTCTTAGCCTCCTACAGCCAGAGTGTCAGATATTTCTAATGAAGACGAAAGGAGAAGTGGTCCTTAGGTGTGTTGGAAAAGAGAACTTCTTTCTTATGTAACATGCCTTCCTAGGATCTCCTCCAGGTCTGCATGGAGGCATGGAGTCTCCTGCCATGAGCTACTCACCAAGAACAACCCAGTGCTGTAATCAGGGTGTAATTAGAGAGGCAGAAAACGGGTTATCTTGGGAACTGAGGTTCTCCTGCCAAGGCAGAGCTGGCAAGTTGCCTGACCTAAACAAAGCCAGGGATGTGTTATGTCAGCATGCTAGTGAGCTAGAAGGCAGCTGAGGTCAATGGGACTGTGACTACTAGTGATCAAATACTTTTTCAAAGGGACCAGTGAGGAGATAATGGCAGTTTACACAGATGAGCAGTAGATAGCTCTCAACCTGGGTATGGCCTGGATAAGCACTGAAAGAAGAGTCAGAGCCAGCTTCCCATTGACTTGTGCAAGAAAGCTGCACTGTGTGTTTCCATATAAGCAGCAGGGGGAAAGCATCAGCCCCAGTGAAGTTCATTCCAGTCTGGTCCCCATCCATCTAAATATTTTTATGCATGTGTGTCACCATGAGTGCTTGAACTGTAGTCCTCATATCCTCACTTGGCTTTTTTTGCTCAAGGCCAGTGCTATACCACTGTGAGCCGCAGCTCCATTTCTGGTTTTCTGGTACTTAATTGGAGATAAGTCTCACAGACTTTCCTGCCAGGACTGTTTTTGAATCTTGGTCCTTAGATCTCAACCTCCTGAGTAGTTAGGATTTCATGCATGAGCCACTGGCGCCCAACAAATCCATCCACTTAAACTTTGATTACTAATCTATTTGTCATTCAAGACACTTGTTGCTCCCACATTCTCAAAAAGGAAGTCTTCCAACCCAACACTCCAATTATAATTACCTTTGTTCTGCTTGTAGGGCCATTCTAGTACTCCCCACAGCCTACTTTAGTGGTTTAGCGTATCTCTCTGTCATTTTCTTCCTCGTTTTCTCATCTTGTGAGTATTTGGAGACAATGATCATATATGATTTACCCATTGATTTTTATCCAGTCCTGTGTACACAGAAGTTGCATAATAAATGCCTGTTGACTTAGCTTACCTACATGGTCATTTTGTGACGCCACTAGATTTCCTTTGTTATCCTGAGAAATATTTTTATAAAGCAGCAAAAATTATTTAGTGCCCTCTCAGCACTGTCAGAATTTCCCCCAGTGCATTTACCCAGGTGGGAGAGCCTGGAGGTTAAGGACATGGACTTTGGAATCAGGGTGACGTGGTTTTCCACTTCAGCTGTTTCTCATTAACTACATGATCCCAGGAAAGTTGCTTCATCTCTCAAACCCTCAATTTTCTGTCTATAACATGGAGCTCATAGTACCGAGCTCAGTGAGTTGCTGGCAGAATTAAATGTGATAGGAAGGGTTGGGAGTATTAACTAAACGGTTGAACGCATACTTAGCAAGTGTGAGGGCCTGGGTTCAATCCCCATCACTGGAAAACATAATCAAAATGTGGTAAAATATGCAAAACACTTATCGCAGTGCTGAACCATAAAAATGCCTCAAAAGGGTGCTAGCAATATATGATATGTGCCATTATAAACTCATGGGACTGAGACTCTAAGCACATAAACATGGAAAAGTTCAGTTTAAAAATTGTCTAAAGAAAGGGTCAAAAGCTACGTTCATATGACCATATAAGATGATGTTAAGCGAAATGAACTCCGTTAGGGACACAAGTGGTTTTTTTCTTTCTTGCTATTTTTTTTAATGTATTTATAATGTACTATGTGACTTTTTTGTTTCTTTGGTATGTTTTTCCCCCACAGTATAACCTTGTTTTCACTGTATTTGATTCTGGTGCCCTGCATCTTGTACATACATTTACATTTTTCTACTTTGGGGGTGGGGAAGGGAAATAACAAAATGCTTAAATAAGGATACAGGTTGATCCATTGTAACAATGAGATGTACAAGGCACTATGTTGAAAACAAACTTTTCATCTTCTGTAGCAGGGAGGGGAGCAGGAGGAGTTGGGGAGGAGGGGAGGGAAGGGATGGTAGGGGTAAAACAAAGGAGGAGGTAACAATGCTTGGTAGGAAATGTACTCATTACCTTACTTGTGTAACTGTAACCCCTCTGTACAGTATTTTTACAATAAAAAACATAAAAAGTTGTCTAAGGTGCTGGGCACCAGTGGTTCACGCCTGTAATCCTAGCTACTCAGGGGGCTGAGATCTGAGGATTATGGTTCAAAGCCAGCCTGGGCAGGAAAGTCCATGCATGAGACTATCTCCAAGAAACCACTCAGAAAACCGGAAATAAGGTTGTGGCTCAAGTGGTAGAGTTCTAGCCTTGAGCTGAAGAGCTCAGGTCAGCACCCAGGCCCAGAGTTCAAGCCCCATAACCAACAAAAAGAAAAAGAAATAAAAATAGTATTGTGGTTACAGGTGTTTTTGTTTTGTTTTTGCCAGTCCTGGGGCTTGAACTCAGGGCCTGGCCATTGTCCCTGAGCTTCTTTTGCTCATGTTTAGCACTCTATCACTTGAGCCACAGCACCACTTCTGGCCTTTGCTGTTTATGGAATCAAACCCAGGGCTTCATGCATGCTAGGCATGCTCTGTACCACTAAGCCACAGTCCCATCCCCTGGTTGTCATTTTTAAGAAGAGTGCCTACCTTTG
The DNA here is from genome assembly GCF_000151885.1 of Dipodomys ordii. Taxonomy (NCBI): domain Eukaryota; kingdom Metazoa; phylum Chordata; class Mammalia; order Rodentia; family Heteromyidae; genus Dipodomys; species Dipodomys ordii. The sequence goes on along the minus strand of NW_012267512.1, from coordinate 411 downwards.
ACAGAGAGATCCTGATACATTTATAGGTTAACATTTATAACAATGGGTTTGCTTCAAGAAATCCAGGATGGGAAGGAGATTGGGAAAAGAGGTTAAAACAAATCAAGGCTGGCCATTGTGTTGGGGTTTGAGTCCCTTGGGCTGCTATAATACCACATCATAAACTGAGTGGCTTAGAAACAACAGAAATTTCTTTCACACAGTTCTGAAGGCTGAGACAAGGCCATAACCAAGGTGTCAGTAAATGTGGTATGCAGTCGTGGCCTTCCTTTGTTCTTAGACCACACTTTCTCACTGTATCCTCTTGGGTAGAAGCAAGAAAGTTCTTTGAGGTTAATCAGGGCACCAGCTCCAAATGTGAGAGCCAGAGTCCTCATAACCTAATCACCTCCCAAAACCCCACCTGCTAAT
>NW_012267511.1:238458-239609 GCF_000151885.1 Dipodomys ordii | reverse complement strand
TTAGGGTTAGGGAAAGGTTTACGGTGAGGATTAGGGTGAGGGTTAGGGTTAGGTTTAGGGTGAATGTTAGGGTAGGGGTAAGGTGAGGGATAGGTTTAGTGTGAGGTTTAGGGTTTGGTTTCGGGTTAGGGTTAAGGTGAGTGCAAGGGTTAGGGCGAGGGTTATCGTGAGGGTGAGGGTTCGGTTTAGCATTAGTGTTAGGGTGAGGGTTATGCTGAGGGTTAGGGTTAGGTTTAGGGTTAGGGGTTGGTTTAGGGTGATAGTGAGTGTTAGGGTTAGGGTTAGGTTGAGGGTTAGGGTGAAGTTTAGGGTTAATGTTAGGGTTAGTGTTAGGGTGAGGGTTAGGGTTAGGGTTACTTTGAGGGATACAGTTAGAGTTAGGGTTAGGTTTAGGGTGGGGGTAAGTGTTAGGGTGAGGGTCAGGGTGAAGGTTATGGTTAGGGTTAGTGTAAGGGTTAGGGTGAGGATGAGGGTTAAGATTGGCATTAGGATTAGGGTTAGTATTAGGGTTAGGGTTAGGCTGAGGGTAAGGGTTAATGTTAGGGTTAAAGTTAGGGTTTGGGTTAGTGTGAAGTTTAGGGTTAGATTTAGGGTTACGGTTAGGTTTAGGGTTAGGGTTAAGCTAAGGGTGAGGGTTATGGTGAGGCTTAGGGTTAGGGTGAGGGTTAGGTTTAGGGTTAGTGTGAGGGTTAGAGGTACGGTGATATTTAGGGTGAGGATGAGGGTCAGTTTGTGGGTTCGGGTGAGGGTTAGGGTGTGGGTGAGGTTTAGGGTTATGGTGAAGGTTAGGTTGATGATGAAGTTTAGATTGAGTGTGAGGGTTAGGGTAAGGGTTAAGGTGAGGGTTAGTGTTAGTGTTAAGGTGAGGGTAAGAGTTAGGGTGAGGTTAGGGTGAGAGTGAGGGTTAGGGTTAGGGTTAAGGTAGGTTTAGGGTGAGGGTAAGTGTTAGGGTGGGTATTAGGGTGAGGGTGAGAGTGAGGGTTAGTTTTAGGGCTAGGGTGAGGGTTAGGTTTAGGATTAGGATTAGGGTGAGGGTTAGGGTGAGGGTTAGGTTTAGGGCTAGGGTTAGGGTTAGGGTGAGGGTTACCGTGAGGGTGAGGTTTAGGTTGAGGGTTAGGGTTAGGTTGAGGGTTAGTGTTAGGGTTAGGGTG
>NW_012267511.1:230898-234389 GCF_000151885.1 Dipodomys ordii | reverse complement strand
GTGAGGGTTAGGGTTAGGGTTAGAGTTAGGGTTAGGGTGAGGGCTAAGGTGAGATTGAGGGTTAGGGTGAGGTTGATGCTGAGGGTGAGGGTTAGGGTTAGGGTAAGGATGAGCATGAGGTTTAGGTTTATGGTTAGGGGGAGAGTTAGGGTTAATGTGATGTTTAGGGTTAGAGTGAGGGTTAGGGTTTGTCTGAGGGTTAGGGTAAGGTTTAGTGATAGTGTTAGGGTGAGGGTAAGTGTTAGGGTGACTGTAAGTTTGAGGGTGAGGTTTAGGGTTAGGGTTCGGGTTAGGTTTAGTGTGAGGGTTAGGTTTAGGGTTTGTTTGAATGTTAGGGTTAGGTTTAGGGTTAGGGTGAGGGTGATTGTGAGGGTTAGGTTTAGGGTTGCAGTTAGGGTGAGGGTGAGCGTGAGGGTGAATGTGATGGTTAGGTTTAGGTTTAGAGTGAGGGTTAGGGTTAGTATGAGTGTTAGGGTTAGGGTTAATGTTAGGATGAGGGTTAGACTGAGGGTTAGAGTTAGGGTTAATGTGAGGTTTAGGGTTAGGGCTACGGTTAGGGTGAGGGCAAGGTTTAGGTTGAGCTTGAAGGTTAGGGTTAGGGTGAGTTTTAGGGTGAGTGTAAGGGTTAGGCTTAGGGTTAGGGTGAGGGTGAGGATTCGGGTTTGCATTAGGGTTGGCGTGAGGGTTAAGGTGAGTTTAGGGCGAGAATGAGTGTTAGGGTTAGCATTAGGGTAAGGCTTAGGATTAGGTTTAGGGTGAGGATTAGGGTGAGGGTCAGGGAAAGGATGAAGTTTAGGGTTAGTGTGAGGGTTAGGGTTAGGGTTAGGTTTAGTGTGAGGGTTCGGGTTCGAGTTTGCCTTAGGGTTAGGTTGAGGGTTAGGGTGAGGGTTTGGGTTAGGGTTAGGGTGAGGGTGAGGGTGAGGGTAAGGGTTAGGTTTAGGGTGAGGGTTAGTGTTAGCATCAGGGTTAGCATGAGGATGAGGGTTAAGATTGACATTAGGGTTATGGTGATGGTTAGGATGAGGATTAGGGTTAGGGTGAGGGTGAGGGTGAGTGTGAGGGTTAGAGTGATGGAGAGGGTGAGGGATAGGGTTAGGGTTATGGTGAGAGTTAGGGTTAGGGTTAGAACCAGGCTTAAGGTGAGGGTTCGGGTAAGGTTTACGGTTAGGGTTACAGTTAGGCTGAGGGTGAGCCTGAGTGTGAGGGTGAGGGTTAAATGTAGGGTTAGGGTGAGGATTAGGGTTATGTGATGATTGGGGTGAGGGTGAGGGTAAGGGTTACGGTGAGGTTTAGGTTGAGTGTGAGGTTTAGGTTTAGGGTGAGGGCTAGGGAAAGGTTTAGGGTGAGGGTTAGGGTTAGCATAAGGGTTAGCATGAGGATGAGGGTTAAGATTGGCATTAGGGTTATGGTGATGTTTAGGATGAGGATTAGGGTTAGGGTGAGGGTGAGGGTGAGTGTGAGGGTTAGGGTGATGGAGAGGGTGAGGGATAGGGTTAGGATTATGGTGAGAGTTAGGGTTAGGATTAGAACCAGGGTTAAGGTGAGGGTTCGGGTAAGGTTTACGGTTAGGGTTACGGTTAGGCTGAGGGTGAGCCTGAGTGTGAGGGTGAGGGTTAAATTTAGGGTTAGGGTGAGGATTAGGGTTATCTGATGATTAGGGTGAGGGTGAGGGTAAGGGTTAGGGTGAGGTTTAGGTTGAGTGTGAGGTTTAGGTTTAGGGTGAGGGCTAGGGAGAGGTTTAGGGTGAGGGTTAGATTTCGGGTAAGGGTGAGGGTAAGGGTGAGTGTTAGGGTTAATATTATTGTTTGGGTTAGTGTGAGGTTTAGGGTTAGGTTTAGGTTTAAGGTTAGGGTTAGGATTTGGTTTAGGGTTAGGCTTAGGCTAACCGTGAGGGTGAGGGTTATGGTGAGTGTTAGGATTAGGGTGAAGGTTAGGTTGACGATGAGGTTTAGATTGAGTGTGAGGGGTAGGGTAAGGTTTAAGGTGAGGGTTAGTGTTAGGGTTAAGGTGAGGGTAAGGGTTAGGGTGAGGTTAGGGTGAGAGTGAGGTTTAGGTTTAGCGTGAGTGTTAGGGTGAGGGTCACTGTGAGTGTTAGGTTTAGGGTTACGATGAGGGTGAGGGATAGGGTTAGGGTTAGGGTTATGGTGAGGGTTAGGGTGAGGTTAGTGTGAGGGTTAGGGTTAGGGTTAGGATGAGGGTTACGTGACAGTTAGGGTGAGGTTTAGGGTTAGGATGAGTGTTAGGTTTAGGGCTAGTGTTAGCCTGAGGGTGAGTGTGATGTTTAGGGTGTTAGGGTGAGGTTGGGGGTTAGGGTTAGGAGTAGGGATAGGATTAGTGTTAGGGTGAGGGTGAGTATGAGAGTGAGGGTTAGGGTGTGGGTGAGGATTAGGTTTAGGTTTAGGGATAGGGTTTGGTTAAGTGTTAAGTTTATGGATAGGGTTAGGATGAGGGTTAGGTTAAGGGGTAGGGTTATGGTTAGAGTGAGGGTTAGGGTTTTTGTGAGGGTTAGGATTAGGTTTAGGGTTAGGTTTAGGGTTAGGCTGTGGGTGAGGGTTCGGGTTAGGGTTAAGTTTAGGGTTAGAGTTAGAGTTAGGGTTAGGGTGAGGGCTAGGGTGAGATTGAGGGTTAGGGTGAGGGTGATGCTGAGGGTGAGGGTTACGGTTAGGGTTAGGGGGAGTGTGAGATTTAGGTTTACGGTTAGGGTGAGATTTAGGGTTAGTGTGATGTTTAGGGTGAGGGTTTGGTTGAGGGTTTGGGTGAGGGTTTGGGTGAGGTTTAGTGTGTGTGTGAGGGTAAGTGTTAGGGTGAGGGTTAGAGTTAGTGTTAGGGTTAGGATGAGGGTCAGGTTAAGGGGTAGGGGTAGGGTTAGAGTGAAGGTTAGCGTTTTTGTGAGGGTTATGGTAAGGTTTAGTGTTAGGGTTAGGGTGATGGTAAGAGTTAGGGTGAGGGTTAATGTGAGGGTGAGGGTTAGGGTTATTGTTAGGGTTCGGGTGAGGTTTAGTGTGAGTGTTAGGGTTAGGGTTAGGGTAAATATTACGGATAGGCTTCTGGTTAGGGTGAGGGTAAGTTTGAGGGTTAGGGTTGGGGTTAGGGTGGAGTTAGGGTGAGGGTAAGCATGAAGGTGAATGTGATGGTTAGGTTTAGGATTAGAGTGATGGTTAAGGTTAGTGCGTGCAATGGGGTGAGGGTGAGGTTTAGGTTTAGGGTTAGGGTGAGTGTTAGGGTGAGGGATAGGGTTAGGGTTAGGATTAGGCTGAGGGTTAGGTTTAGAGATAGGATTAGGATTAGGGTGAGGTTTAGGATTAGGGTTAGGGCGAGGGTTAGGGAGAGGAGTAGTGTTAGGGCTAGGGTGAGGGTTATGTTTAGTGTGAGGATTTGGGTTAGCGTTAGGGTTAGGGTGAGGGTAAGTGTTAGGATGAGATTCGGGTGAGAGTGACGGTTAGAGTTAGCGTGAGTGTTAGGGTGAGGTTAGGGTGAGGGTTAGGGTTAGG
>NW_012267511.1:227637-228563 GCF_000151885.1 Dipodomys ordii | reverse complement strand
TGAGGGTGAGGGTTAGGGCTAGGGTTAGTGTTAGTTTGAAGGTTAGGTTGAATGTGAGGTTTAGGGTGAAGGTGAGGGCAAGGGTTAGTGTGAGGGTTAGGGTGAGGGTGAGGGTGAGGGTTAGCGTGAGGTGTAGAGGTAGGGTTAGTGTTAGGTTTAGGGTTAGGATTAGGCTGAGGGTGAGGATGAGGGTGAGGGTGAGGGTGAAGGTGAGGTTTATGGTTAGGGTTAGGGTTAGAGTTAGGTTTAGGTTGAGTGCTAGGGTGAGGGTGAGGGTTAGGGTTAGGGTGAGGTTGAGGCTGACGGTGAGGTTTAGGTTGAGGCTAATGGTTAGCGTTAGGGTTAGTTTGAGGATTAGGGAGAGGTTTTGGGTTAGGGTGACCGTTAGGTTTATGCTGAGTGTTAGGTTTAGGGTTAGGGTGAGGTTTACGGTTAGTGTGACGTTTAGGGTGATGGTGAGGGTTCAGGTTCTCGTGAGGATTAAGGTTTGGGTGAGGCTTAGGGTTAGGGTGAGGGTTAGGGTGAAGTTGAAAGTTAGGGTGAGGGTGAGGATTAGGGTTAGGGTTAGGGTGAGGTTTAAGGTTAGGGTTAGTGTTAGGTGAGGGTTACAGTGAGGGATAGGGTTAGGGTTAGGGTGAGAATTAGGATTACTGTGTGGGTTAGGGTTATGGTTAGGGTGAGGTTTAGGATTAGGTTTAGGCTTAGGGTGAGCGTGAGGGTTAGGGTTAGGGTTAGGGTTATGGGGAAGGTTAGGGTGAGGGTTAGGTTTAGGTTTAGCGTTAAGTTTAGGGTGAGCTTTACGGTGAGGGTTAGGGTTAGGGTGAGGGTAAGGTTTAGAGTTAGGGTTAGAGTGAGGGTGAGTGTTAGGGTTAGGTTGAGGGATAGGGTGAGAGTTAGGGTTAGTGTGAGGGTTAGGATGAGGGTGA
>NW_012267511.1:218372-219782 GCF_000151885.1 Dipodomys ordii | reverse complement strand
TTAGGCTGAGTGTTAGGTTTAGGGTTAGGGTGAGGGTTAGGGTTAGTGTGATGTTTAGGGTGAGGGTGAGGCTGAGGGTGAGGGTTCGGGTTCACGTGAGGGTTAGGGTTTGGGTGAGGGTTAGGGTTAGGGTGAGGGTGATGGTGAGGTTTAAGGTTAGGTTGAGCATGAGGGGTAGGGTTAGGTTTAAGGTGAGGTTTAGTTTTAGGGTTAGAGTTAGGTGAGGGTTACAGGGAGGGATAGGGTTAGGGTTAGGGTGAGAGTTAGGATTACTGTGTGGGTTAGGGTTATGTTTAGGGTGAGGTTAAGGATTAGGGTTAGGTTTAGGTTGAGGGTGAGGAATAGAGTTAGGGTTATGGGGAGGGTTAGGGTGAGGGTTAGGGGTAGGTTTAGGCTTATGTTTAGGGTGAGGGTTATGGTGAGGGTTAGGGTTATGGCTAGGGTGAGGGTAAGGTTTAGAGTGAGGGTTAGAATGAGGGTGAGGGTTAGGGTTAGGGTTAGGATGAGGGATCGGTTGAGGGTTAGGGTTAGATTTAGGGTGAGGGTTAGGTTGAGGGTAAGTGTTCTGATGAGGGTTAGGGTGAGGATGAGTGTTAGGGATAGGTTTAGGGTTAGGGGTCGGGTGAGGGTTATAGTTAGTGTGAGGGTTACTGTCAGGGTTTTGGATAGTGTTAGGGTTAGGTCTAGGGTGAGGTTTAGGGTGAAGGTGAGGGTCAGTGTTAGGGTAAGTGTTACGGTTTGGGTGAGGGTTAGGGTGAGGGTTAGGGTAGGGTTAGGTTTAGGATAAGGATTAGGGTGAGGGTTAGGATGAGAGATAGGGTGAGGCTTAGGGTGAGGGTAAGAGTTCGGGTGAGGGTTAGTGTTAGGGTGAGGGTTAGTGTTAGGGTTAAGATGAGGTTTAGTGTGAGGGTGAGGATTAGGGTTATGGTTAGGGTTAGGGTGAGGTTAGTGTGAGGGTGTTGGTTCGTGTTAGGGTTCGTGTTAGGGTGTGGGTAAGGGTGAGGGTGAGGGTTAGTGTTAGGGTAGGGGTTAGGTTTACGGTGATTGTTAGGGTTAGATTGAGGGTTAGAGTGAGGCCTAGGGTGAGGGTGAGGGTGAAGGTTAGAGTTAGGGTTAGGGTGATAATTGGGATTAGGGATAGGTTTAGGGATAGGGTAAAGTTTACAGTGAGGGTTAGGGTGAGGGTTATGTTTAGGGTTAGGGTGAATGTTAGGGTTAGGGGTAAGGTGAGGAATAGGTTTAGTGTGAGGTTTAGGGTTAGGTTTAGTGTTAGGGTTAATGTGAGGGTAAGGATTACGGTGAGGGTCAGAGTGAGGGTGAGGGTTAGAGTAAGTTTGAGGTTTAGGGTGAGGGTTAGGGTTAGGGATAGGGTTAGGGTTAGGTTGAGGTTTAGTGTGAGGGTTAGGGTTA
>NW_012267511.1:214482-215471 GCF_000151885.1 Dipodomys ordii | reverse complement strand
GTTAGGGTTAGTGTGAGGTTTAGGTTGAGAGTGAGGGTTCGGTTGAGGGTGAGGGTGAGGGTTAGGCTGTGGCTTAGTGTTCAGTTTAGGGTGAGGGTTAGGGTCAGGCTTAGGGTGAGGGTGCAGATTAGGATAAGGGTTAGGGTGAGGCTTAGGTTTAGGGTGAGGGGTAGGGTATGGGGTAGGGTGAGGGGTAGGGTTAAGGTTAGGGAGAGGGTTAGTGTTTGTGTGAGGGTTAGGGTTAGGGTTAGAGTTAGGTTAGTATGAGGATAAAGGTTAGGGTGAGGGTTTAGGTGAGGGTTAGGATTAGGGTTAAGGTTATGGTTAGGGTTAGGGTTAGGTTTAGGGTAAGTGTTAGGGTTAGGGTGATGGTTAGGTTTAGGGTTAGCATTATGGTTAGGATTAGGGTTAGGTTTAGAGTGAGGGTCAGGATTAGGGTTTGGGTGAGGGTGAGGTTTAGGGTGAGGTGTATGGTTAGGTTTAGGGTAAGGGTTAGAGTTAGGGTGAGGGTGAGGGTGAGGGTTAGGGTGAGGTTGAGGGTTAGGTTTAGGTTTAGGGTAAGTGTTAGGGTTAGTGTGAGGTTTAGGTTTAGGGTGAAGGTTAGGGTGAAGGTGAGGCTGAGGGTTAGGGTTAGTGTGAGGATAAGGGTTAGGGTGAGGATTAGGGTGAATTTGAGGGTTTGGGTTAACATTAGGGTTAGGGTGAGGTTTTGGGTTAGGGTTAGGGTAAGGGTTAGGGTTAGTTTTAGTGTAAGGGTTAGGTTTAGGCTTAGGGTTAGGGTTAGTGTGAGGGTGACGGTCTGGGTTAGGGTTAGGGTTAGGGTTAGATTTAGGGTGAGGGTGAGGTTGAGGGTTAGAATTAGGATTAGGGTTAGGGGTAGAGTTAGGTCAGATTGAGGGTGAGGGTTAGGGTTTGGGTTAGAATTCGGGTAAAGGTGAGCTTGAGGGTTAGGTTAGGATTAGGGTTAGGGTTAGGGTTAGGGTGAGGGT
>NW_012267511.1:205510-206605 GCF_000151885.1 Dipodomys ordii | reverse complement strand
GTGAGGGTTAGGGTTAGGGTGAGTTTTAGGGTGAAGGTTAGGGTTAGGGTGATGTTTAGGGTGAGGGTTAAGTTGAGAGTGAGGGTTCGCGTGAGGGTTAGGGTTCGGGTGAGGATTAGGGTTAGGGTTAGGGTGAGGGTAAGGGTTAGAATGACAGTGAGGGTGAGGGTGAGGGTTAGGGTTAAGTTTTGGGTTAGGGTGAGGGTTAGGGTGAAGGTTAGTGTTAGGGTTAGGGTGAAGGTTAGGGTGAAGTTTAGGGTTAGGGTTTGGGTTGGGGTGAGGGTTAGGGTGAGGGGAAGGGTTAGGTTGAGGGTTAGGGAGAGAGTGAGGGTGAGTGCTGGGTTTAGGGTTATGTTTAGGGGTTAGGGTGAGGGTTAGGGTTAGGGTTAGTGTTATTGTTAGGGTTAGGATTAAGGTGAGCGTGAGGGTGAGGTTTAGCGTGAGGGTTAGGGTTACGGTTTGGGTGAGTGTCAGGGTGAGTGTTAGGGTTAGGATGAGGGTAAGGCTGAGGGTTAGAGTTAGGGTTAGTGTGATTGTTAGGGTTAGGGTTACGGTTAGGGTGAGGGCAAGGTTTAGGTTGAGGGTTAGGGTGAGTTTGAGGGTTAGGGTGAGGGTTAGGGTGAGTTTTAGGGTTAATGTTAGGTTTAGTGTTAGGGTGAGGATAAGGGTTATAGTGAGAGTTATTGTGAGGATGAGGGTTAGCGTTAGGGTGTGTGTAAGTGTTAGGGTGAGGGTTATGGTGAGAGTTTGGGTTCACGTTATCATTAGAGTTAGATTGAGTGTGAGGGTTAGGATAGGTATAAGGTGAGGATTAGGGTTATTGTGAGGGTGAGGGTCTGGGTTAGGGTTAGGGTTAAATTTAGGGTTAGGGTGTGGGTGAGGGTTAGAATTAGGATTATGGTTAGGGTTAGAGTTATGTGAGATTGAGGGTTAGGGTTAGGGTTTGGGTTAGAATTAGGGTGAGCGTGAGAATGAGGGTTATGGTTAAGATTAGGGTTAGGGATATGGTTAGCGTTAGGGTGAGGGTTAGGTGAGGCTTAGGGTTAGGGTTAGGGTGAGTTTTAGGTTTAGGGTGAGGGCTATGGTGAGTGTGAG
>NW_012267511.1:199561-200607 GCF_000151885.1 Dipodomys ordii | reverse complement strand
GGTTGGGTGAGGGTTAGGGTGAGCGTAAGGTTTAGGGTGAGGTTTAGGTTGAGAGTGAGGGATAAGGTTTTGGTGAGGGTAAGGTTTAGGGTTAGGGTGAGAGTGAGGGTGAGGGTAAGGGTAAGGGTTAGGGTCCGGGTTAGGGTTAGGGTGAAGGTTAGGGTTAGCATTAGGGTTAGGGTTAGGTTTAGGTTGAGCGTTAGTGTTAGGGTTAGGGTTAGGTTTAGGGTGAGGGTAAGGGTTAGGATGACATTTAGGGTGAGGGTGAGGGTTAAGGTTAGGTTTAGGGTTAGGGTGAGGTTGAGGGTGAGGGTTTGGGTTAGGGTTAGGGTGATTGTTAGGGTGAGGCTTAGGGTGAAGTTTAGGATTAGGTTTAGGCTTTGGGTTAGGTTGAGGGTTAGGTTGAGGGTAGGGGGTAGCGTGAGTGTTAGGGAGAGGGGAGGGTTAGGGTTATGGTGAGGTTAAGTGTTAGGCTGAGGCTTAGGTTGAGAGTGAGCATTTGTGTTAGCATCAGGTTTGGGTTGAAGGTGAGGGTTAGGGTTAGGCTAAGGGGTAGTTTAAGGTTTAGGGTTAGTGTTAGGTTTCGGGGGAGGTTAAGGGTTAGGGTGAGTGTGAGGATTAGGTTTAGGGTAAGGGTGAGTGTGAGTGTGAGGATTAGGCTTAGGATTAGGGTTAGGGTTAGGGTTAGGCTGAGGTTGAGGGTATGAGTGAGGGTGAGGGCTAGGGTTAGAGATAGAGGTAGGGTTAGGGTTAGGTTTAGAGTTAGTATTAGGGTTAGGGTTAGGATTAGGCTGAGGGTGAGGGTGAAGGTGAGGGTGAAGATGAGGTTTAGGGTTAGGGTTAGGATTAGAGTTAGGGTTATGTTGAGTGCTACGGTGATAGTGAGGGTTAGGCTTAGCCTTAGGGTTAGGGTGAGGCTTAGGGCGAGAGTTGAGAGTTAGGGTTAGGCTTAGGTTGAGGGTGACGGTTAGGATTAGGGATAGGGATAGGGTTTGGCTGAGGTTGAGGATGTGGGTGAGGTTTAGGGTTAGGGTTACGGTTAGGGT
>NW_012267511.1:192709-195302 GCF_000151885.1 Dipodomys ordii | reverse complement strand
TGAGGTTTAGGCTGAGAGGTAGGGTTAGGGTTAGGGTGAGGGTTGGGGTTTGTGTGAGGGTTAGGGTTAGGGTGAGGGTAAGCGTTAGGTTGAGGTTTAGGGTTAGGGTGAAGATGAGGATGAGGGTTAGGGTTATGGTGGGGGCTAGAGTGAGGGTGAGGGTTAGGTTTAGGGTTAGGCGTAGGGTTAGGGATAGTGTGAGGGTGAGGGTTGGGTTTAGGGTTATGGTGAGGGTAAGGGTTGGGTTGAGGGTTAGGGTGAGGGTGAAGATTAGGGTGAGGGTGAGGGTTAGTGTTAGGGTTCAGGTTAGCGTTAGGTTGTAGGTGAGGGTTAGGGTTAGGGTTAGGATTAATGTTAGTTTGAGATTTAGGGTGAGGGTTCGGGAGAGGGTGAGTGTTAGGGTGAGGGTGAGGGTTAGGGTGATGGTTAAGTTTAGGCTTAGGGTGAGGGTGAGGGTGAGGGTTAGGTTTTGGTTTAGGGTGAGGATTAGGGTTAGTGTGAGGGTTAGGGTTAGGGTTATGGTGAGGGTAAGGGTTACGGTGAGGTTTAGGGTGAGGGTGAGGGTGAGATTTAGGATTAGGATTAGTGTGAGGGTTAGAGTGAGGTTTATGGTTAGTTTTCAGGTTAGGGTTAGGGTGAGGGTTCGGGTTATGGTGAGGTTTAGGGTTTGGGTGAGGGTGAGGGATAGGGTGTGGGTGAGGATTAGGGTTAAGGTGATTGTTAGGGTTAGGGTGAGGGTTAAGGTTAGGGTGAGGTTTAGGGAGAGGGAGAGGGATAGTGTTAGTTTTCGGGTGAGGGTTAGTTTTAGTGTTAGGGTTAGGGTTAGGGTGAGGTTTAGGGTTAGGGTTAAGTTTAGGGTTAGGGTGCCAATGAGGGTTAGGGTTACGGTGAGGGTTAGGGTGAGTGTGAGGGTTAGGGTTAGGGTTAAGGTGAGGGTTAGCGAGAGGGGTAGGGTTAGTGTTACGTTTCGGGTGAGGTTTAGGGTGGGGGTTAGGGTGAGTGTTAGGGTTACGGTTAGGTTGAGGGTTATTGTTAGGGTTAAGTTAAGTGTTAGGGTAAGCGTGAGGCTTAGGGTTAGGGTTAGGGTTAGGGTAAGGGTGAGGGTTAGGGTTAGGATTAGGGTTAGGGTTAGTCTGAGGGTGAGGGTGAGGGTGAAGGTTAGGGTTAGGGATAGCGTGAGGGCTAGGGTGTGGGTGAGGGTTAGGGTGAGGGTGAGGGCGAGGGTTAGGGTTAGGATTAGGGTTAGAGTTAGGGTTAGGCTGAGGTTTCGGGTGAAGGTGAGGGTGAGGGTGCAGGCTAGGGTAAGGGTTCGGGTGAGGGTTAGGGTGAGTGTTAGAGTTAGTGTTAGTGTTAGGGTTAGGGTTAAGTTTAGGGTTAGGGTGAGGCTGAGTGTTAGGGATAAGGTGAGGGTTAGGGTGAGGTGTAGGGTTAGGGTTAGTGTGAGGGTTAGGGTTATGGTGAGGGTTACAGTGAAGGTAAGTGTTAGGGTGAGGGTTAGGGTGAGGTTGAGTGTTAGGGTTAGGGAAAGTGTGAGGGTTAGGTTTAGGGTTAGGGTTAGTGTTAGGGTTAGGTTTAGTGTCAGGTTTAGGGTTGGGGTTAAGTTTAGGGTTAGGTTGAGGGTGAGGGTTAGGGTTTGGGTGAAGGTTAGGATTAAGGTGAGGGTTAGGGTTAGGTTGATTGTGAGAGTGAGGGTGAGGTTTAGGTTTAGTGTTATCGTTAGGGTGAGGTTTAGGGTTAGGGTTAGGATGAGGGTGAGGGTGATGGTTAGGGTTTGGGTTAGGTTTAGGGTTGGGTGAGGGGGAGGGCGAGGGTTAGGTTTAGGTTTAGGGTTAGGATTAAGGATAGGCTGAGGGTGACAGTGATGGTGAGGGTTTGGGTTAGGTAAGGGTTAGGGTTAGGGTTAGGGTGAGTATTTGGGTGAGGGTGAGGCTTATTGTGACGGTTAGGGTTAGGGTGAGTGTTAGGGTTAGGGTTAGGTTGAGGGTTAGGGTGAGCAGTAGGGTTAGGGTTAGTGTGAGGGTTAGGGTTAGTGTGAGGGTTAGGCTTTGGTGAGGGTTAGGTTTAGGGTGAGGGTTAGCATGAGTGGTAGGGTTAGGGTTAGTGTGAGGGTTAGGGTTAGGGTTAGGGTTAAGTTGAAGTTTAGGTTGAGGGGTAGGGTTAGGGTTAGGGTGATGGTAAGGGTTAGGGTGAGAGTTAGGGTGAGTGTGATGGTTAGGGTTATCGTTAGGGTTAGGGTGAGGGTTAGAGTTAGGGTGAGGGTGAGGGTGAGTATTATGGTTAGGGTGAGGGTTAGGATTAGGGTGATATTTAGCGTGAGGGTGACGGTTAGGGTGAGGGTGAAAGTTGGGGAAAGGGTGAGGGTTAGGGCGTGGGTGAGGGTTAGACTGACGTTGAAGGTTAGGGTGATGGTGAGGGTTAGGGTGTGGGTGAGGTTTAGGGTTAGGGTTAATATTTGGGTTTGGGTTAGTGTGAGTGTGAGGGTGAGGGTTCGGGTTCGGGTTAGGGTTAGGGTGAGAGTTAGGGTGAGGGTGAGTGTTAGGGTCAGGTTTAGAGTGAGGTTGAGGTTTAGGGTTAGGTTTAGGGTTAGGGTTAG
>NW_012267511.1:189526-190918 GCF_000151885.1 Dipodomys ordii | reverse complement strand
AGGGTGAGGGTTAGTGTTAGGGTGAGGTTTAGGGTTTGGGTTAGGGTGAAGGTGAGGGTGAGATTGAGGGTTCGAATGAGGGTGAGGGTAAGGGTGTGGGTGAGGGTTAGGGTTAGGGTGAGGTTTAGGGTGAGGGATAGGGTGACGGTTAGGTTTTGTGTTAGGGTTAGGGTGAGGGTGAGGGTTAGGGTTTGGATTTGGGTGAGGATTAGGGTTAATGTGAGGGTTAGTGTTAGGGTTAGGTTTATGGTCAGGGTAAGGGTTATGGTGAGGTTTAGGGTGAGGGTGAGGGTGAGATTTAGGGTTAGGATTTGGGTGAGGGTTAGGGTGAGGTTTAGGGGTAGTGTTCGGGTTAGGGTTATGGTGAGGGTACGGGTTAGGGTTAGGTTTAGGTTTAGGGTTCGGGTGAGGGATAGGGTGTGGGTGAAGATTAGTGTTAGGGTGATTGTTAGGGTTAGGGTGAGGGTTAAGGTTAGGGTGAGGTTTAGGGAGAGGGATAGGGATACTGTTAGGGTTAGGGTGAGGGTTAGGGTTAGTGTTAGGGTTAGGGTGACGGTGAGATTTAGCATGAGGTTGAGGGTTAGGGTTAGGTTTAGGGTTCCGGTGAGGGTTAGGCTTAGGGTTAGGGTTAGGGTGAGGGTTAAGGTTAGGCTTAGGTTTAGGGTGAGGGTGAGGATGAGGGTTAGGGTTAGGGTGAGGATGAGGATTAGGGTGCCAATGAGGGTTAGGTTTGCGGTGAGGGTTAGGGTGAGGGTGAGGGTTAGGGTTAGGGTTGGTTGAGGGTTAGCTAGAGGGGTAGGGTTAGTGTTAGGTTTTGGATGAGGTTTAGGTTGGGGGTTAGGGTTATTGTTAGGGTTACAGTTAGGGTGAGGGTTACGGTTAGGGTTAAGTTAAGGGTTGGGGTGAGGGTGAGGCTTAGGGTTAGGGTTAGGGTTAGGGTGGGGTTAGGGTGAGGGTAAGGGTTAGGGTTAGATTTGGGTGAGGGTTAGTCTGAGGGTGAGGGTGAGGGTGAAGGTTAGGGTTAGGGTTAGCTTGAGGGCTAGGGTGAGGGTGAGGATTAGGGTGAGGTTGAGGGTGAGTGTTAGGGTTAGTGTTAGGGTTAGGTTTAGGGTTAAGTTTAGGGTCAGGGTGAGGATTAGTGCTAGGGATAAGGTGAGGTTTAGGGTTAGGGTGAGGGTGATTGTGAGGGTGAGGGTTAGGGTTAGGATTCAGGTTAGGGTTAAGCTGAGAGTGAGGGTGAGAGTGACAGTTAGGGTTGAGTTTAGGGTTAGGGTGAGGGCTACAGTGAGGGTGAGGGTTAGGGTGAGGGTGATGGTTAGGGTGAGGGTGAGGGTTAGGGTTAGGATTAGCGTTAGGGTTAGGGTTAGGGTTAGCTTGAGGGTGAGGGTGAGG
>NW_012267511.1:179931-181685 GCF_000151885.1 Dipodomys ordii | reverse complement strand
TGTGAGGTTTAGGGTAAGGTTTATGGAGAGGTCTAATGTGAGGTTGAGGGTTAGGGTGAGGGTGAGGGTGAGGGTGAGAGTTTTGGTTAGGTAAGTGTTAAGATTAGGGTTAGGGTGAGGATTAGGGGGAGGGTCAGGGATAGGATGAAGTTTAGGGTTAGAGTGATGGTTAGGGTTAGTGTGAGGTTTAGAGTGAGGGTTAGGGTTAGGGTGAGGTTTAGGGTTCGGGTTTGCATTAGGGTTAGGGTGGGGATTAGGGTGTTTTTGACGGTTAGGGGTAGGGTTAGGGTAAGTGTTAGGGTGAGGGTTAGGGTTAGGGTTAGGATGAGGGTTAGGGTAAGGGGTAGCGTTAGGGTTAGGGTCCATGTTAGGATTATGGTGATGGTTAGAGCAAGGGTAAGGGTTAGGTTTAGGGTGAGGTTAAGGATTAGGGTGAGGGTGACGGTTAGTGTTAAGTTTAGGGTGATGGTGAGGGTGAGGGTTAGGGTTAGAGTGAGGGTGAGGCTGACGGTGAGGGTTTTGGTTAGGGTAATGGTTAGCGTTAGGGTTAGTTTGAGGATTAGAGTGAGGTTTTGGGTTAGGGTGACCGTTAGGTTTAGGCTGAATGTTAGGTTTAGGGTTAGGGTGAGGCTGAGGGTGAGGGTTCGGGTTCTCGTGAGGTTAGGGTTAGGGTGAGGGTTATGGTGAGGTAGAAGGTTAGGTTGAGCATGAGTGGTAGGGTTCGGGTTAGGGTGAGGTTTATTTTTTTGGTTAGTGTTAGGTGAGGGTTAGAGGGAGGGATAAGGTTAGGGTTAGGGTGAGAGTTAGGATTACTGTGTGGGTTAGCGTTATGGTTAGGGTGAGGGTAAGGATGAGGGTTAGGTTTAGTGTGAGGGTGAGTTTAGGGTTAGGGTTAGGGTTATGGTGATGGTTAGGGTGAAGGTTAGGGTTACGCTTAGGGTTAAGTTTAGGGTGAGGATTACGGTGAGGGTTACAGTTATGGCTAGGGTGAGGGTAAGGTTTAGAGTGAGGATTAGAGTGAGGGTGAGGGTTAGGGTTAGGGTTAGGGTGAGGGATAGGTTGAGGGTTAGGGTTAGGTTTAGGGTGAGGTTTAGGGTGAGGGTAAGTTTTCGGGTGAGGGTTCGGGTGAGGATGAGTGTTAGGGTTAGGTTTAGGGTTAGGGGTAGTGTGAGGATTAGAGTTAGGGTGAGGGTTACTGTGAGGGATTTGGTTAGTGTTATTGTTAGGTCCAGGGTGAGGTTTAGGGTGAGCGTGAGGGTTAGTGTTAGGGTAAGTATTACGGTTTGGGTGAGGGTTAGCGTGAGGGTTAGTGTTAGGGTTAGAGTAAGTATTAGGGTGAGAGTTAGGATGAGAGATAGGGTGAGGGTGAGGGTAAGAGTTCTGGTGAGTGTTAGAGTTAGGTTGAGGGTTAGTGTTAGGGTTAAGATGAAGTTTACTGTGAGGGTGAGGATTAGGGTTAGGGTTAGGTTTAGGGTGAGGTTAGGGTGAGGGTTTTGGTTAGTGTTAGGGTTAGGTTTAGGGTTAGGGTGTGGGTGAGTGTGAGTGTGAGGGTTAGGGTTAGGGTTAGAGTTAGGGTGAGGGTTAGGGTTAGGATTATGGTTAGGGTTAGGGTTAGGTTGAGGATGAGGGTGAAGGTGAGAATGAGGAATTGGGTGAGGGTTAGGTTTAGAGTTAGGGATAGGATGAGGATTAGGGTAAGGGGTAGGGTTAGGTTTAGGGTGAGGGTTAGGGATAGTGTGAGGTTTAGGTTAAGG
>NW_012267511.1:174552-175624 GCF_000151885.1 Dipodomys ordii | reverse complement strand
GTTAGGGTTATGGTTAAGGTTATGGTGAGGGTGAAGGTGAGGGTTTGGATTAAGGTGAGGGTGAGGGTTAGGTTTAGCCTTAGGTTGAGGGTGAGAGTTGGAGTTAATGTGAGGTATAGTTTAGGGTGCGGGTAAGGGTTAATGTGAGGGTCAGGGTGAAGATTAGGTTTGGCATTAGGGGTAGAAGTAGGGTTAGTGTGAGGTTTAGGGTTAGTATTAGGGTTAGGATTAGGATTAGGCTGAGGGTGAGGGTGAGGTTGAGGTTGAAGGTGAGCTTTAGGGTTAGGGTTAGGGTTAGAGTTATGGTTAGGTTGAGTGCTAGGATGATGGTGAGGGTTAGGTTTAGCGTTAAGTTTAGGGTGAGGGTTGAGTGTTAGGGTTAATGTGAGGGTGAGGGTTAAGATTAGGTTGAGGGTTAGGGTTAGGGTGATGTATGGGGTGAGGGTGAACGTGAGAGTGAGGGTTCGGGTTCGGGTTAGGGTTAGGGTTATTGTTAGGTTTAGGGATAGAGTGAGGGTAAGGGTTATGATGACAGTTACGGTGAGGGTGAGTGTTAGGGTTAGGTTTAGGGTTAGGGTGAAGGTTAGGGTGAGGGTTAGGGTTAGGTTAGGTTGAGGGTTAGGGTGAGGGTTAGGGTGAAGTTTAGGGTTAGGTTTTGGGTTTGGGTTAGGGTGAGGGTTAGGGTGAGGGGAAGGTGAAGGGTGCGGGTTAGAGAGAGGGTAAGGTATAGGGTTATGGTGAGGGTAAGTGTTAGGCTGAGGCTTAGGTTGAGAGTGAGCATTTGTGTTAGCAACAGGGTTGGGTTGATGGTGATGGTTAGGGTTAGGCTGAGGGGTAGTTTTAGGGTTAGGGTGAGGGTTAGGGTTAGGGTTAGGGTGAGGGTGAGGTTAAGGGTTAGATTGAAGGTGAGGGTGATGGTTAGGGTTAGCCTTAGGGTGAGGGTGAGTGTTAGGATTAGGGTTAGGGTGAGTGTGAGTCTGAAGGTTAGGTTTAGGATTAGGGTTTGGGTTAGGCTGAGGTTGAGGGTATTAGTTTGGGTGAGGGCTAGGGTTAGGGGTAGAGGTAGGGTTAG
>NW_012267511.1:168254-169496 GCF_000151885.1 Dipodomys ordii | reverse complement strand
AGGGTTAGGGTGAGTGTGAGGGTGACGTTGAGGGTAAGTGTTAGAGTTAGCATTAGTTTTAGGATTAGGGTTAGGTTTATGGTAAGGGTTAGGGTTAGGGTGAGGGTTAGGTTTACGGTTAGGGTTAGGGTGAAGGTTAGGTTTAGGGTTAGGGTGAGGGTTAGGGTTAGGTTTAGGTTTAGGGTGAGGCTTAGGGTTAGGGTTAGAGTTAGGGTGAGGGTTAGGGTTAAGTTTAGGGTTAGGGTAAGGGATAGGGTTAGAGTGAGGGTTAGGGTTAAGGTGATGTTTAGGGTGACGGTGAGCATGAGGTTGAGGGTGAGGGTGAGTGGGAGGGTGACAGTGAGGGTTAAGATTAGGGTTAGGTTTAGGTTGAGGGTAAGAGTCAGGGTTACTATTAGGGTTAGGTTCAGGGTTAGGCTGAGGGTGAGGGTGAGGTTGAAGGTGAGTGTTTCTGTTAGGTATGGGTAAGGGTTTGGTTTAAGGTGAGGATTAGGGTTAGAGTCAGGGTTAGTTTTAGGTGTAGGGTTAGGCTTAGTGTGAGGGTTACCGTTAGGGTTAGGGTTAGTGTGAGGATAAGATTTAGGATGAGGGTTGGTTTGAGACTGAGGTTTAGGGTTAGCGTTAGTGTTAGCGTGAAGGTTAGGGTGGGGGTTAGGGTGAGGCTTAGGTTTTGGGTTAGGGTTTGGTGAGGGTTATGGTGAGGGTAAGTGTTAGGGTTAGCATGAGAATGAGGGTGAGGGTAAGGGTAATGTTTAGGGTCAGGGATAGGGTGAGGGTGAAGGTTATTGTTAGCATTAGGGTTAGGGTTAGGTTGAGTGTTAGGGTTAGGGTTAGGGTTAGGTTGAGTGTTAGGGTTAGGGTTAGGGTGTAGGTTAGGGTGCAGGTTAGGGTTAGGGTTAGAGTGAGGGTGAGGGTTAGGGTTAGGATTAGGTTTAGGATTAGGGTGAGGCTGAGGGTGAGGCTGAGGGTGAGGGTGAGGATGAGGGTTAAGTTTAGGGTTAGGTTTAGGGTGAGGTCTAGTGTGAGGGTGATGTTTTTATTTAGGAAATGTTTAGGGTTAGGTTTAGAGTGAGGATTAGGGTGAGGGTGAGGTTTAAGGTGAAGATTAGGGTTAGGGTGAGTTTTAGGGTTACGGTTATTGTGAGGGTGTGGGTTAGGGTGATGTTTAGGGTGAGGGTGAAGGTGAGAGTGAGGGTTTGGGTGACTGTTAGGGTTAGGGTGAGGGTTAGGGTTAGGGTTAGG
>NW_012267511.1:160944-161900 GCF_000151885.1 Dipodomys ordii | reverse complement strand
GTGAGGGTTAGGGTTAGGGTGATGTTTAGGGTGAGGGTGAGTTTGAGTGGGAGGGTGACGGTGAGGGTTAGGTTTAGGGTTAGGTTTAGTGTGAGGATAAGGTTTAGGGTGAGGGTTAGGTTGATACTGAGGGTTAGGGTTAGTGTTAGTGTAGGGTGAAGGTTAGGTTGGGAGTTAGGGTGAGGGTTGGTGTTCGGGTTAGGGTTGGGTGAGGGTTAGGGTGACCGTAAGGGTTAGGGTGAAGGTTAGGTTGAGGGTGAGGGATAGGGTTATGGTGAGGGTAAGGGTTAGGGTTCGGTTGAGAGTGAGGCTTAGGGTAAGAGTAAGGGTAAGGGTCAGGGTTAGATTGAGGGTGAGGATTAGGGTTAGCATTAAGGTTAGGGTTAGTCTTAGGTTGAGTGTTAGGATTAGGGTTAGGGTTAGAGTGCAAGTTAGGGTTAGGATTAGAGTGTGGGTGAGGGTCATTTTTATGGTTAGGATTAGGTTTAGTGTTAGAGTGAGTCTGAGGGTGAGTGTGAGGGTGAGGGTGAGGGTTAAGGTTAGGGTTAGGTTTAGGGTGAGGGCAAGGGTGAGGGTGATGTTTTTGTGTAGGAAAGGTTTAGGGTTAGGTTTAGGGTGAGGATTAGTGTGGGGGTGAGGTTTAAGGTGAGGGTTAGGGTTAGGGTGAGGGTTAGGGTTAGGGTTAGGATGAGGGTTAAGGTTAAGGTGATGTTTAGTGTGAGGTTGAAGGTGAGAGTGAGGGTTTTGGTGAGGGTTAGGGTTAGGGAGAGGGTTAGGGTTAGGGTTACGGTTAGGGTTAATGTGAGGGTAAGGTTTATATTGACAGTAAGGTTGAGGGTGAGTGTTAGTGTTAAGGTTAGGGTGAGGGTGAGGGTTAGGGTGAGGGTTAGGTTTAGGGTTAGGTGAATGTGAGGGTAAGGGTTAGTGTGAGGGTTAGGGTGAGAGTGAGTGTTAGG
>NW_012267511.1:152393-153437 GCF_000151885.1 Dipodomys ordii | reverse complement strand
GTTAGGGTGAGGGTTAGGGTTAGAGT
Organism: Dipodomys ordii; assembly: GCF_000151885.1. Taxonomy (NCBI): domain Eukaryota; kingdom Metazoa; phylum Chordata; class Mammalia; order Rodentia; family Heteromyidae; genus Dipodomys; species Dipodomys ordii. The sequence goes on along the minus strand of NW_012267511.1, from coordinate 153,411 downwards.
TAGGGTTAGGGTAAGGTTGAGGGTTAGTGGTATGGTTAGGTTTAGGGTGAGGGTTAGTTTTAGGTTTAGGGTTAGGGTGAGGGTGATGCTGAGGGATAGGGTTAGGGTTAGTGTGAGGTTAAGGGTTCGGATGAGGATTAGGGTGAGGGTGAGTGTTAGGGTTAGCATCAGGTTTAGGGTGAGGGTAAGGGTTAGGGTTAATGTACGGGTTATGTTTAGGGTAAGGGTTATAGGGTTAGGCTTAGTGTTAGGGTTAGGTTTAGGGTTAGGGTGAGGGTTAGGCTTAGGTTAGGGTTAGGGTGAGAGTTAGTGTTAGGTTTTGAGTAAGGTTTAGGGTTAGCATGAGGGTTAGGGTTAAGGTGATGTTTAGGGTGAGGGTAATGGTTAGGGTGAGGGTGAGTGGGAGGGTGATGGTGAGGGTTAGGGTTAGGGTTAGGTTTAGGTTGAGGGTAAGAGTTAGGGTGAGGATTAGGGTTAGCGTAAGGTTTAGGCTGAGCATGAGGGAAAGGGTGAGGTTGAGGGTGAAGGTTTCGGTTAGGTAAGGGTTAGGGTTAGGTTTAGCATGAGGATTAGGATGAGGGTGAGGCTTAGGGTTAGATTGAGCATTAGGGTTAGGGTTAGGGTTAGGGTGAGGGTTAGGGTTAGAAGTAGGTTTAGGGTTAGGATGGGGGTTAGGCTTAGTATGAGGGTTATGGTTAGGGTTAGGGTTAGTGTGAGGATAAGGGTTTTGGTGATGGTTAGGTTGAGCCTTAGGGTTAGGGTTAGCGTTAGTGTTAGGGTGAAGGTTAGGGTGGGGGTTAGGTTGAGGGTTAAGGTTCTGGTTAGGGTGGGTGAGGGTTAGGGTGTGGGTAAGAGTTAGGGTGAGGGTTAGGTTGAGTGTGAGGGATAGGGTTATGGTGAGGTAAAGGGTTAGGGTTAGGGTGATGTTTAGGGTGAGGGTGAAGGTGAAAGTGAGGGTTCGGGTGAGGGTTAGGGGTAGGGAGAGGGTTAGGCTTTGGGTTAGGGTTAGGGTGAGGGT
>NW_012267511.1:148272-149139 GCF_000151885.1 Dipodomys ordii | reverse complement strand
AGGGTGAGGTTTAGGGTTAGGGTTAGGTTTAGGGTGAGGGCTACGGTGATGGTGAGGTTTAGGGTGAGGGTGAGGGTGACATTGAAGGTGAGGTTTAGGGTTAAGGTGAGGGTTAGGGTTAGACGGATGGTCAGGGTTAGGGTGATGTTTAAGGTGAGGGTGAGGGTGTGGGTGAGGGTAAGGGTATAGGTGAGTGTTAGGTTCAAGGTGAGCGCTTGGGTGATGGTGAGGGTTAGGGTGAGGGTGTGGAAAAGGGTTAGGATTAGGTTCAGTGTGAGGGTGAGGGTTAGTGTTAGCATAAGTTTTAGGGTGAGGGTTAGGATTAGGGTTAGGGTTAGGGTAAGGATTAGGGTTAGGGTTAAGTTCAGGGTTAGGGTAAGGGTTACGGTTAGCGTGAGGGTTCGGGTTAGGGTGATGGTGAGGGTTAGGGTGAGGGTGAGGCTGGGCCTAACTCTCACGGTTAGGGTGAGGGTGAGCGTGAGTGGGAGGGTGATGGTGAGGGTTAGGGTTAGGGTTAGGATTAGCGTGAGGGTAAGAGTTAGTATTACTATTAAGGTGAGGATAAGGTTTAGGCTGAGGGTGAGGCTGAGGGTGAGGTTCAGGGTGAGGGTTTCGGTAAGTTAAGGGTTAGGATTATGTTTAGGGTGACGATTAGAGTGAGGGTGAGGGTTAGGGTTAGGTTGAGGGTTTGGGTTAGTGTGAGGGTTAAGGTTAGGGTTAGGTTTAGTGTGAGGATAAGACTGAGGGTGAGGGTTAGATAGAGACTGCGGGTTAGGGTTAGTGCTAGGGTAATGCTGAAGGTTAGGGTGGGGGTTAGGGTTCGGGTTAGGGTTCGGGTTAGGGTTGGGTCAGGGTTAGGTTGAGTGT
>NW_012267511.1:142730-143868 GCF_000151885.1 Dipodomys ordii | reverse complement strand
GGTTAGGGTTCGGGTGACTGTTAGGGTTAGTTTGAGGGTTAGGGTGAAAGTGAGTTTGAGGTTGAGGGTTAGGGTGAGGGGGATGTTGATGGTGAGGGTTAGGGTTATGATTCGGGTTAGGGTTGGGGTGAGAGTTAGGGATAGGGTTAGGGTGAGGGCAAGGGTGAGGGTGAGGGTTAGGGTTAGGTTTAGGATTCGGGTTAGATTTAGGGTAAGGGTTATTGTTAGGGTGACGGTTAGGTTTAGGTTTAGGGTGAGGGTTAGGGTTTGGGTTAGGTTTAAGGTGAGGGTTAGGGTTAGGATTAGGGTGAAGGTGAGGCTAAGGTTGAGGGGTAGGGTTAGGGATAGGGTAAGGTTTAGGGTTAGGGTGAGGGTTAGGGTTAGGGTTAGGGTGAGAGTGAGGGTGAGGTTTAGGGTCAGGATTAGGGTTAGGGTGAGGGCTAGGTTGAGGGTTAAGGTTTAGGTTGAGGGTTAGTGTTAGCATAAGGTTTAGCGAGAGTGTTAGGGTTATGGTTAGGGTAAGTGTTAGGGTTAGGGTAAGGGTTAGCTTTAAGCTTAGTGTTATGGTTAGGGTTACGGTTGGGGTGAGGGTTAGGCTTAGGGTTACGGTTAGGGTGAGGGTTAGAGTTAGGGTTAGGGTTAGGGTAAGGGTTAGGGTTAGCGTGAAGGTTAGGGTTAGTGTGATGTTTGGGGTGACGGTGAGGGTTAGGGTGAATGTGAGGGTAAGTGGGAGTCTGAGGGTTAGGGTTAGATTTAGGTTTAGGGTGAGGGTAAGTATTAGGGTTTGGATTAAGGTTAGGGTAATGTTTAGGTTGAGGGTGACAGAGAGGGTGAGAGTAGGGTGAGGGTTTCAGTTAGGTAAGGTTTTGGGTTAAGTTGAGGGTGAGGGTTAGGGTGAGGGTTACGGTTAGAGTTAGCGTTAGTGTGAGGATAATGGTTAGGGTGAGGGTTAGGTTGAGACTGAGGGTTAGGGTTAGCGGTAAGGTTAGGGTGAAGGTTAGGTTGGGGGTTAGGGTTCTGGTGAGGGTTGGGTGAGGATTAGGGTTAGGGTGAGGTTAGGCTAAGGGTTAGTGGTAGGGTTAGGATAAGGGTTAGGCTTAGGCTTAGGGTTAGGCTGAGGGAGAGGGTGAGGGTGAGG
>NW_012267511.1:140010-141513 GCF_000151885.1 Dipodomys ordii | reverse complement strand
GTGAGTGTTAGGGTTTGGGTTACGGTTAGGGTTAGAGTGAGGGTTAAAGTGACAGTGAGTGTTAGTGTTAGGATTAGGGTTAGGGTTATTCTTAGGGTTATGGTGAGGTTATGGGTTAGGGTGAGTTTTAGGGTGAGGGTTAGGGTTAGCTTTAGGGTTAAGGTGAGAGTTTGGGTGAGGTTTAGGGTTAGGGTGAGGGTGAGGGTTAGGGTTAGGGTTAGGATTAGGGTTATGGTGAGGGTGAGGTTTAGGGTTAACATTAAGTTTAGGGTTAGGGTTATAGTGAGGGTGAGGGTGAGGGTTAGGATTAGGTTTAGGGTTAGGGTGAGGCTGACGTTGAGGATGAGGTTGAGTGTGAGGTTTAGGTTTAGGATTAGGTTTAGGGTGAGGTCTACGGTGAAGGTTAGTTTTAGGGTGAGGGTTAGGGTGAGGCTGACATTAAAGGTGAGGTTTAGGGTTAAGGTGAGGGTTAGGGTTAAGCTGAGGGTTACAATTAGGTTGATGTTTAGGGTGAGGTTGAGGGTGAGGGTATAGGCGAGTGTTAGGTTCAAAGTGAGGGCTAGGGTGACGGTGAGGGTTATGGTGAGGGTGTGGAAAAGGGTTAGGGTTAGGTTCAGGGTGAGGGTGAGGGTTAGGGTTAGCTTAAGGTTTAGGGTGAGGGTTAGGGATAGGGTTCGCGTTAGGATAAGGGTTAGGGTTAGGGTAAGGGTTAGGGTTAGTCTTAGGGTTAGGGTTAGGGTTAGGGTGAGGGATAGGCTTAGGGTTAGAATTAGGGTGAGGGTTAGGGTTAAGTTCAGGGTTAGGGTAAAGGTTAGGGTTAGCGTGAGGGTTAGGGTTAAGGTGATGTTTAGGGTGACGGTGAGGGTTAGGGTGAGGTTAAGGTTGAGCGTGAGGGTTAGTGTGAGGTTGACCGTGAGTGGGAGGGTGATGGTGAGGGTTAGGGTTAGGGTTAGGTTTAGGGTGAGGGTAAGATTTAGGGTTACTATTAGGGTAAGGGTAAGGGTTAGGCTGAGGGTGAGGGTGACGGTGAGGTTCAGGGTGAGCGATTATGTTAGGTAAGGGTTAGGGTTATGTTTAGGGTGACGATTAGGGTGAGTGTGAGGGTTAGGGTTAGGTTGAGCGTTAGGCTTAGTGTGAGGGTTAAGGTTAGGGTTAGGTTTAGTGTGAGGATAAGGCTTAGGATGAGGGTTAGGTTGAGACTCAGGGTTAGGGTTAACGTTAGGGTTAGGGTGAAGTTTAGGGTGGGGGTTAGGGTGAGGGTTAGGGTTAGGGTTATTATTGGGTGAGTGTTAGGTTGAGTGTTAGGGTTAGGGTTAGGGTGCATGTTAGGGTTAGGGTTAGAGTGAGGGTGAAGGTCAGGGTTAATTTTAGGATTAAGTTTAGGGTTACGGTGAGGCTGAGGGTGAGGCTGAGACTGAGGGTGAGGGTTAAGATTAGGGTTAGTTTTAGGGTGAGTGCTAGTGTGAGGGTGAAGTTTAAGGTAAGGGTTAGGGTTAGGGTGAG
>NW_012267511.1:133277-135129 GCF_000151885.1 Dipodomys ordii | reverse complement strand
GATATTTTTGGTTAGGAAAGGTTTAGGGTTAGGTTTAGGGTGAGGATTAGGATTAGGGTGAGGTTTAAGGTGAGGGTTAGGGTTAGGGTGAAGTTTAGGGTTAGGGTGAGAGTGAGGTATGGGGTTAGGGTGATGTTTAGGGTAAGGGTGAAGGTGAGAGTGAGGGTTAAGGTTAGGGTTAGGGTGAGGGTTAAGATTAGGGTTAGGGTTAGAGTGAGGGTAAGGGTTAGGCTGACAGTAAGGGTGAAGGTGAGGGTAAGGGTTATGGTTAGGTTTAGGGTTAGGGTGAGGGTTAGGATGAGGGTAGGGTTAGGGTTAGGGTGAGGGTTAGGGTGAGGATTAGGTTGAAGTTTAGGATTAGGGTTAGGGTTTAGGTTAGGGTGAGGGGAAGGGGTAGGGTGAGGGTTAGGAAGAGGGTGAGGGATATGGTTATAGTGAGGATAAGGGTTAGGCTGAGGCTTAGGTTGAGAGTGAACATTTGTGTTAGCATCAGGGTTGGGTTGAGGGTGAGGGTTAGGGTTAGGCTGAGGGTTAGTTTTAGGGTTAGGTGATGGTTAGGGTTAGGGTTAGGGTGAGGTTAAGGGTTAGGGTGAAGGTGAAGGTGAGGGTTGGTTAGGGTTAGCCTTAGGGTGAGTTGAGGGATAGGTTTAGGGGTAGTGTTAGTGTGAGAGTTAGGTTTAGGGTTAGGGAGAGGGTTAGGGTTAGGGTTAGTTTATGGGTTAAGGTGAAGGTGAGTTTGAGGTTGAGGGTTATTGTGAGGGTGATGGTGACGGTGAGGGTTAGGGTTAGGATTCCGGTTAGGGTTAGGGTGAGGGTTACAGTTAGGGTTAGGGTTAGGGTGAGTGTGAGTGTGAGGGTTAGGGTTAGGTTTTGGGTAAGGGTTAGGGTTAGGGTGAGGGTTAGGTTTAGGGTTAGGGTGAGGGTTAGGGTTAGGGTTAGGCTTAGGGTGAGGTTTAGGGTTAGGATTAGGGTGAGGGTTAGTTTGAGGGGTAGGGTTAGGGATAGGGTAAGGGTTAGGGTGAGGGTGAGGGTGAGGGTTAGGGTTATGGTGAATGTTACTGTGAGGGTTAGGTTTAGGGTTAGGGTAATGGTTAGGTTTAGTTTGAGGTTTAGTTTTAGGTTTAGGGTTTGGGTGAATGTGATGCTGAGGGTTAGGGTTACGCTTAGTGTGAGGATAAGGGATAGGGTGAGGATTAGGTTGAGGGTGTGGGTTAGGGTTAGCATAAGTTTTAGGTTGAGTGTTAGGGTTAGGGTTAGGATTAGGGTAAGGGTTAGGGTTAGGTTAAGGGTTAGGGTTAGGCTTAGATTTAGGGTTAGTGTTAGGGTGAGGGTTAGGCTTAGGGTTAGGGTTAGGGTGAGGGTTAGAGTTAGGTTTAGGGTTAGGGTAAGGATTAGGGTTAGCATGAGTGATAGGGTGATGTTTAGGGTGACGGTGAGGGTTAGGGTTAGGTTTAGGGTGAGGGTAAGAATTAGGGTTAGGGTTAGGGTTAGGGTAAGGGTTAGGCTGAGGGTGAGAGAGAGGGTGAGGTTGAGGTTGAGGGTGTCTGTTAGGTAAGGGTTAGGGTTAGGTTTAGGGTGAGGATTAGGGTGAGCGTGAGGGTTAGGGTTAGTTTCAGGGATAGGATTAGGGTTAGGATTAGGGTGAGGGTTAGGGTGAGAGGTAGGGTTAGGGTTATTATGAGGGTTAGGCTTGGTTTGAGGGTTACGGTTAGGGTTATGGTTAGTGTGAGGATAAGTGTTAGGGTGAGTGTTAGGTTGAGACTGAGGGTTAGGGTTCAGTTTAGGGTTGGGTCAGTGTTTGCTTGAGGGTGAGGGATAGGGTTATGGTGAGGGTAAGGTTTAGGGTTAGGGT
>NW_012267511.1:122803-123392 GCF_000151885.1 Dipodomys ordii | reverse complement strand
GTGAGGGTTAGGGTTAGGGTTAGGGTTAGGCCTAGGGTTAGCCTGAAGATGAGGGTGAGGGTGAACGTTAGGGTTAGGGTGAGGGTGAGGGTTAGGGTTAGGGTGAGGATTAGTTTAGGGTTAGGGTAAGGATTAGGATTAGAAATAGGGTTAGAATTAGCGCGAGGGTGAGGGCTAAGGTGAGGGTGAGTTTACTTTTAGTGTTAGGGTGAGGTTTAGGTTTAGGGTTAGGTTTAGGGTGAGGGTTTAGATGAGGGTTAGGAATCCTGTGAGGTTGAGGGTTAGGGTTTGGGTGATGGTAAGGGTAAAGGTGAAGGTTATGCTGAAGGTGAGTGATAGGATTAGGGTTAGGGTTAGGGTTAGGTTTAGGGTTAGTATTAGTGTTATTTTTAAGTTTATGGTTAGACTTACGGTGAGGGTGAGGATGAGGGTCAGGGTGAAGTTTAGGGTTAGGGTGAGGGTTAGGCTTAGGCTTAGGTTGAGGGTGAGGTTTAGGGTTAGATTTAGGGTTAGCGTGTTAGAGTTAGGGTTAGTGTTAGGGTTAAGGTTAGGGTGAAGGTTAGGTTGAGGTTAAGGGTTAGGGTTTGGG
>NW_012267511.1:120289-120867 GCF_000151885.1 Dipodomys ordii | reverse complement strand
TTAGGGTTAGGGTTAGGGTGAGGGATAGGTTGAGGGGTAGGGTTAGGGTTACGGTGAGGGTTAGGTTTAGTCTGAGGTTTAGGGTTAGGTTTAGCATTATAGTTATGGTGAGGGTAAGGGTTTGGGTGACGGTTAGGGTGAGTTTGAGAATTAGGGTTAGCGTTAGGGTTAGGTGAGGATTAGGATGAGGGTTAGGGTTAGGGTTAGTGTTAGGGTTAGGGTTATGGTGAGGGTTAGGTTTAGTGTGAGGGTTAGGATTAGGGTTAGTGTTATAGTTAGGGTGAGGGTAAGGGTTAGGGTGAGAGTGAGGATTATTTTTAGGGTTAGGGTTAGGGTGAGGGTTAGGTAGAAGTTTAGGTTTAGTTTTAGGGTTAGGGTGAGGGGTAGGGTTAAAGTTGGCTTGAGGGTTAGGGTTAGCGTGATTGTTAATATTAAGGTTAGTGTTAGGGTGAGGGTTAGGGTGAGGGCTAGGGTCAGGGTGAGGGTTAAGGTGAAGGTGAGGGTGATGGTGAGGGTTAGGGTGTGGTTGAGGTTTAGGGTTAGGGTGAGGGTCAGGGTGACTGTGATGATTAGGGTGA
>NW_012267511.1:114890-115292 GCF_000151885.1 Dipodomys ordii | reverse complement strand
GTTACTGTTAAGGTTAGGGTTAGGTTGAGGGTTAGTGTGAGGGTTAGGGTTAGGGTGTGGGTGAGTGTCAGGGTTAAGGTGAGGATTAGGGTTACGGTGAAGTTTAGGGTGAGTGTGTTTGGGTTAGTTTTAGGTTTAGTGTGAGGGCGAGGGTTAGGGTTAGGGTTAGAGTTACAGTTAGAGTAAGGAATAGGGTGAGGATTAGTGTTAGGGTGAGTGTTATGATTAGAATGAATGTTAGGATTAGGGTTAGAGTGAGGGTTAGGGTTAGGGTGAGGGTTAGGATTAGGGTGATGTTTTGGATGAGGGTTAGGTTTAGCGTGAGGGTTAGGGTTAGGGTGATGTTTAGGGTGAGTGTGAGATTTAGGGTGAGGTTGAGGGTTAGGGTTAACGTTAGGGTTA
>NW_012267511.1:109477-110642 GCF_000151885.1 Dipodomys ordii | reverse complement strand
TTAGGGTGAGGGTTAGGGTTAGGGTGATGCTTAGGGTGAGTGTGAGGTTTAGGGTGAGGGTGAGGGTTAGGCTTAACATTAGGGTTAGGGTGAGTGTTAGTGTGATGTTTAGGGTTAGGTTAGGGTTAGGGTTAGGATAATGTTTAGCGTGAGGGTGAGGGTTAGGTTGAGGGTTTGGGTTAGGGTGAGGGTTAGGGTAAGGGTTCGGGTTCGGGTGAGTTTTAGGGTGTGGGTGAGGTTTAGGTTTAGGGTGAGGGTTAGGGTGACAGTGAGGGTTAGTGTGAGGGGTAGGGTTATGGTGTGGGGGTGGGTTAGGTTTAGGGTGAGGGTTAAGGTGATGGTTACTTTAAGGGTTAGGGTTAGGGTTAGAGTTAGGGTGAAGTTGAGGTTTAGGGTTAGGGTTAGGGTTAGAGTGAGGGGTATGGTTAGGGTTAGAGTGAGGGTTAGGTTGAGGGATAGGGTTCGGGTTAGGGTTAGGTTTTGGGTTAAAGTGAGGGCTAGGTTGAGGGTGAGGGACAGGGTGAGGGTGAAGGTTTGGGATAAGGTAAGGGTTATGGTTATGGTTAGGTTGAGGATTAGAGTGAGGGTGAGGGTTAGGGTGAATGTAAGGGTTTATGTGAGGGTTAGGGTTAGGGTGAGGGTGAGGGTTTGGTTAGGGTGATGTTTACGGTGTGGGTGAGGGTTAGGGTGAGGCTGAGGGTTTGCTTTCAGGTGAGGGTTTGTGTGTGGGCGAGGGTTAGGATTAGGGTGAGGATTAGGCTCCAGGTGAGGGTTAGGAGTGAGGGTTGGATTTTGGGTTAGGGTGAGGGTTAGGGTTATGGTTAGGATTAGGCTGAGGGTGAGGGTGAGGGTTAGGGTTAGGGTTAGGGTAAGGGTTATGGTGAGGGTTAGGATGAGGGTTAGGGTTACGGTTAGGGTGAGGATTAGGCCGAGTGGAAGGGTCAGGGTGAGAGTCAGGGTTAGGGTTAGGGTTAGGGTGAGGGTTTGGATGAGGGTTAGGGTTAGGGTTAGGGTGAGGATTAGGGTGAGGGTTAGGGTGAGTTTTAGGTTGATAGTGAGAATTAGGGTTACCATTAGGGTTAGGGTGAGGTTTACGATGAGGGTTAGGGTTAGGGTGAGGGCTAGGTTTAAGGTGAATGTTAGGGTTATGATTAGGTTTAGGGTT
>NW_012267511.1:100654-102351 GCF_000151885.1 Dipodomys ordii | reverse complement strand
GGGTAGGTTAGGGTGAGGTTTAGGTTTAGTGTGAGGGCTACGGTGAGGGTGAGGGTTAGGGTGAGTGTGAGCTTGAGGGTGAGTGTTTCGGTTAGGTAAGGGTTAGGGTTATGGTTAGGGTGAGGATTAGGGTGAAGATGAGGTTTAGGTTGAGGGTTAGGGTTAGGGTGAGGGTTAGGGTGAAGCTGAGGGTTAGGGTGAGCGTGAGGATTCAGGTGAGGGTGAGGGTGAGGGTTAGGGTTAGGGTGAGGGTTAGTGTTCGGGTGACTGTTAGTGTTAGTTTGAGGGTTAGGGTGAAAGTGAGTTTGAGGTTGAGGGTTAGGGTGAGGGTGATGTTGACGGTGAGGGTTAGGGTTATGATTCGGGTTAGGGTTGGTGTGAGAGTTAGGGATAGGGTTAGGGTGAGGGCGAGGGTGAGGGTGAGGGTTAGGGTTAGGTTTAGGATTCGGGTTAGATTTAGGGTAAGGTTTAGGGTTAGGGTGACGGTTAGATTTAGGTTTAGGGTGAGGGTTAGGGTTTGGGTTAGGTTTAGGGTGAGGGTTAGGGTTAGGATTAGGGTGAAGGTGAGGGTAATGTTGAGGGGTAGGGTTAGGGATAGGGTAAGGGTTAGAGTTAGGGTGAGGGTTATGGTTAGGGTTTGGGTGAGAGTGAGGGTGAGGTTTAGGGTTAGGGTTAGGTTTAGGGTGAGGTTTAGTTTTAGTTTTAGGTTTAGGTTGAGGGTTAGTGTTAGCTTAAGGTTTAGCGAGAGTGTTATGGTTAGGGATAGGATTAGGGTAAGTGTTATGGTTAGGGTAAGGGTTAGTGTTAAGCTTAGTGTTATGGTTAGGGTTACAGTTAGGGTGAGGGTTAGGCTTAGGGTTAGGGTTAGGGTAAGGGTTAGGGTTAGCGTGAGGGTTAGGGTTAGTGTGATGTTTGGGGTGATGGTGAGGGTTAGGGTGAAGGTGAGGGTAAGTGGTAGGGTGAGGGTTAGGGTTAGGTTTAGGTTTAGGGTGAGGGTAAGTATTAGGGTTAGGATTAGTGTTAGGGTAATGTTTAGGTTGAGTGTGACAGAGAGGGTGAGGGTGGGGTGAGGGTTTCAGTTAGGTAAGGGTTTGGGTTAAGTTGAGGGTGAGGGTTTGGGAGAGGGTTACGGTTAGGGTTAGCGTTAGTGTGAGGATAACGGTTAGGGTGAGGGTTAGGTTGAGACTGAGGGTTAGGGTTAGCGGTAAGGTTAGGTGAAGGTTAGGTTGGGGGTTAGGGTGAGGGTTAGGGTTCTGGTGAGGGTTGGCTGAGGGTTAGGGTGAGGGTAAGGGTTAGGGTGAGGGTTAGGTTGAGGGTGAGGGATAGGGTTATGGTGATGTTAAGGGTTAGGGTTAGGGTGAGAGTGAGGTGAGGGTAAGGGTAAGGGTTAGTGTCAGGTTTAGGGTGAGGGTGCGGGTTAGGTTTAGCATTAGGGTTAGGGTTAGTGTAAGGTTGAGAGTTAGGGTTAGGGTTAGGGTTAGGGTTAGGGTGCAGGTTAGCGTAAGGGTTACAGTGAGTGTGTGGGTTAAGTTTAGGTTTAGTTTTAGGTTGTGGGCTAGGTTGAGGGTGATATTTTTGGTTAGGAAATTTTTAGGGTTATTTTTAGGGTGAGGATTAGTGTGTGGGTTAGGTTTAAGGTGAGGGTTAGGGTTAGGGTTAGGGTGATGTTTAGGGTGAGGGTGAAGTTGAGAGTGAGG
>NW_012267511.1:93092-94475 GCF_000151885.1 Dipodomys ordii | reverse complement strand
AGGGTTAGGGTTAGGTTTAGGGTGAGGGTTACGTGAGGGTTAGGGTTAGGGTTAGGGTAATGGTTAGTGTGAGGATAAGGGTTAGGGTGAGGGTTAGGTTGAAACTGAGGGCTAGGGTTAGCGTTAAGGTTAGGGTGGAGGTTAGGGTGGGGGTTAGGGTGAGTTTTAGGGTTCGGGTTAGGGTTGGGTGAGGGTTAGGGTGAGGGTAATGGTTAGGGTGAGGGTTAGGTTGAGGGTGAGTGTTAGGGTTATGGTGAGGTTAAGGGTTAGGGTTAGGTTGAGAGTGAGGGTGAGGGTAAGGGTAAGGGTTAGGGTCAGGTTTAGGGTGAGGGTGAGGGTTAGGGTTAGCATTAGGGTTAGGGTTAGTGTAAGGTTGAGTGTTAGGGTTAGGGTTATGGTGCAGGTTAGGGTTAGGGTAACAGTGAGTGTGTGGGTCAGGGTTAGGGTTAGGATTAGGTTTAGGGTAAGGGTGAGGCTGAGGCTGAGGGTGAGGGTTAAGGTTAGGTTTAGGTTTAGGGTAAGGACTAGGTTGTGGGTGATATTTTTGGTTAAGGAAGTTTTAGGGTCAGGTTTAGTGTGAGGATTGGGGTGAGGGTTAGGTTTAAGGTGAGGGTTAGGGTGTGGGTTAGAGTTACGGTTAGGGTGAGGGTGAGGGTTAGGGTTAGCATTAGGGTTAGGGTTAGGTTTAGTTTGAGTGTTACGGTTAGGGTGAGGTTGAAGGTTAGGGTTAGCATTAGGGTTAGGGTTAGGGTGCAGGTTAGGGTTAGGGTTAGAGTGAGGGTGAGGGTGAGGGTTAGGGTTAGAATTAGGTGTAGGGTTAGGGTGAGTCTGAAGGTGAGTGTGAGAGTTAGTGTGAGCGTGAAGGTGAGGGTTAAGTTTACGGTTGTGTTTAGGGTGAGATCTAGGGTGAGGGTGAGGGCTAGGCTGAGGGTTAGGGGGAAGGTGAGGTTTTCGGTTTGGAAAGGGTTAGGGTTAGGTTTAGGGTGAGGATTAGGTTGAGGGTGAGGTTTAAGGTGAGGGTTAGGGTTAGTGTGAGGGTTAGGGTTAGGGCTAGGGTGAGGGTTAGGGTTAGGGTGATGTTTAGGGTGAGGGTGAGGGTGAGAGTGAGGGTTCGGGTGAGGGTGTGGGTTAAGGTGTTGGTGAAAGTTAGGGTGAGAGTGAGGGTTCAGGTGAGGGTCAGGGTTATGGTGTTGGTGAGGTTTCGGGTTAGGGTGAGTTTTAGGGTTAGTGTGAGGTTTAGGGTGAGGGTGAGGGTAAGGGTTAGGGTTAGGTTTAGGGTTAGGGTGAGGGTTAGGGTGAGGGTGAGGGTTATGGTTAGGGTTAGGTTGAGGATTAGGGTGAGAGTTAGGGTTAAGTTTTGATTAAGGGTTAGGTTGAGGGATA
>NW_012267511.1:85243-86430 GCF_000151885.1 Dipodomys ordii | reverse complement strand
AGGGTTAGGGTTAGGGTGAGGGTGAGGTTTAGGCTTAGGTTTAGGGTTAGGGTAAGGGTTAGGGTTAGGTTTAGGGTTAGGATGAGGGTTAGGGTAAGAGCTAGGGTTAGGGTTAGGCTGAATGTTAAGATTAGGGTGAGGGTTAGGTTTAGGATTAGGTTTAGGGTGATGCTTAGGGTTAGGGTTAGAGTTAGGGTGAGGGTAAGCGTTAAGTTTAGGGTTAGGGTAAGGTTGAGGTTTAGCGTGAGGGTTATGGTTAGGGTTATGTTTAGGGTGACGGTGAGGGTTAGGGTGAGGGTGAGTTTAAGCATGAGGGTTAGGGTGAGGGTGAGTGGGAGTGTGACGATGAGGGTTAGGGTTAGGGTTAGGTTTAGGGTGAGGGTAAGAGTTAGGGTTACTATTAGGGTTAGGTTAAGGGTTAGGCTGTGGGTGAGGGTGAGGGTGAGGTTGAAGGTGAGGGTTTCTGGTAGGTAAGAGTAATGGTTAGGTTTAGGGTGAGGATTAGGGTGAGGGTCAGGGTTAGGTTTAGGTATAGGGTTAGGCTTAGTATGAGGATTACGGTTAGGGTTAGGGTTAGTGTGAGGATAAGGGTTATGGTGAGGGTTAGGTTGAGACTGAAGGTTAGGATTAGCGTTAGTGTTAGGGTGCAGGTTAGGGTCGGGGTTAGGGTGAGGATTAGGGTTCGGGTTAAGGTTGGGTGAGGGTTATGGTGAGGGTAAGTGTTAGGGTTAGGGTGAGAGTTAGGGTGAGGGTAAGGGTAATGGTTAGGGTCAGGGTAAGGGTGAGGGTGAGGGTTATGGTTAGCATTAGGGTTAGGGTTAGGGTTAGGTTGAGTGTTAGGTTTAGGGTTTGGGTTAGGTTGAGTGTTAGGGTTAGAGTTAGGGTTAGGGTGCAGGTTAGGGTTAGGGTTAGAGTGAGGGTGAGGGTCAGGGTTAGGTTTAGGATTAGGTTTAGTGTTAGGGTGAGGCTGAGGGTGAGTCTGAGGGTGAGGGTGAGGGTTAAGGTTAGAATTAGGTTTAGAGTGAGGGTTAGGATGAGGGTGAAGTTTTTGGTTAGGAAAGATTTAGGGTTAGGTTTAGGGTGAGCATTAGGGAGAGGGTGAGTTTTAAGGTGAGGGTTAGGGTTAGAGTGAGGGCTAGGGTTAGGGCTAGGATGATGGTTAGGGTTAGGGTGATGTTTAGGGTGAG
>NW_012267511.1:80655-81809 GCF_000151885.1 Dipodomys ordii | reverse complement strand
GGTGAGAGTGAGGGTTCGGTTGAGAGTTAAGGTTAGGGTGAGGGTTAGGGTTAGCGTTAGGGTTGGGGTGAGGGTTAGGATGAGGTTTAGGGTTAGAGTGAGGGATAGGATTAGGGTTAGTGTGAGGGTTAGGGTTAGGGTGATGTTTAGGGTGAGGTTGAGGCGTAGTTTGACGGTGAGGGTGAGGGTTAGGATGAAGGTGCGGGTGCGGGTGAGGTTGAGGGTGAGTGAGGGTTAGGGTTAGGATTAGGGTTAGGGTTAGGCTGAGGGTGAGGATGAAAGTGAGGGTGAGGGTTAGGGTTAGGGTTAGGGTGAGGTTCCGGGTTAGTGTGAGGGTTAGTGTGATGGTGAGGGTCAGGGTGAGGGTGAGTGTTAGAATGAGGGGGAGGGGGAGGGTTAGGGTGAGCGTAAGGGTTAGGGTGAGTGTTAGGTTGAGGTTGAGGTATAGGGTTATGGTGAGGGAAGGGATAGGGCGACGGTTAGGGTGAGGTTGAGGGTTAAGGTTAGCATTAGTGTTAGGGTGAGCGTGAGGTTTAGGGTGAGGGGAAGGGGCAAGCTGAGGGGTAGGGTTAGGGTTAGGGTTAGGTTTAGGGTGAGGGTTAGAGTTAGGGTTAGGGTGAGGATGAGGGTTAGGGTAAAGGTTAGGGTCAGGGTTAGGGTGAGGATGAGGGTTAGGGTTAGCATTAGGGTTAGGGTTAGGTTTAGGTTGAGTGTTAGGTTTAGGATTAGGGTGAGGGTGAGAGTTAGGGTTAGCATTAGGGTTAGGTTTAGGGTTACGGTGCAGGTTAGGGTTAGGGTTAGAGTGAGGATTAGGGTCAGGGTTAGGGTTAGGATTAGGTTTAGGGTTAGGATGAGGCTGAGGGTGAGTTGAAAGTGTGAGGGTGAGCGTGTAGGTGAGGGTTAAGTTTAGGGTTAAGTTTAGGGTGAGGTCTAGGGTGCAGGTGAGGGTTAGGGTGAGGGTCAGGGTGAAGGTGAGTTTTTCGGTTAGGAAAGGGTTAGGGTTAGGGTTAGGGTGAGGATTATGGTGAAGGTGAGGTTTAAGGTGAGGGTTAGGGTTAGGGTGAGGGTGAGGGTTAGGGCTAGGGTGATGTTTAGGGTGAGGTTGAGGGTAAGAGTGAGGGTTCGGGTGAGGGTGTGGGTTAGGGTGTTGGTGA
>NW_012267511.1:74006-77813 GCF_000151885.1 Dipodomys ordii | reverse complement strand
CTAATCCTATTAATATGGGTTTCCTCTCTTCTTTTTTTAATTAATCTTGCCAACGGGCCATCAATTTTGTTTATTTTTTCAAAGAACCAGCTTTTTGTTTGGTTTATTTTGGTTATGGTTTTCTGATTTTCTAATTGGTTAATCTCTGCTCTTAATTTGGTTATCTGGCTTCGTCTAGTAGCTTTAGGTCCTCTGCCTGTTGTGCAGATACAGTTGGGTCACAAGATATTAATGGTGGTCTTGTACTGCAATAAACCACAGACTTTCCACTAGAAGATCCATCTGTAAAAATAGTTAATGCCCCGCCCAAAGGCTCTGTAACCACAACCTTTGGAAATATCACAGGAGTTTCAGTATAAAATTGTAACAAAGGATGTTGGGGCATATGAAAGCTTATTTTACCTGTATAAGTTAACACAGCAATTTTCCAATCATCATCAAATTGTATCAAATGATCTAATTGTTTCTTATTATAGGGGACAATAATGTTAGGTATTTCTTGGCCAAATAATTCTCTAGCTCTTAATCTAGCCTTTAAAATCAAATTAGCACATAAGAAGGGATATGAAGCAACTATTTTTCCGGGGTTATGGGAATAATGGATCCATTCCAGTATCCCTTCCTGCCAAAAACATCCCGTGGGAGTAAAGCTTATAGCCAGAATTATAAAGGACCATGTTTGTGTAATATTAATTTGCTGTATTTTAGCTGTATTCAATGCTTCTTCTACCAATCTTTTACAGGATAAGGCTGCAGGAGTTATTTCCCTGGTAGATTTAGGATGAGGATCTCCATTCATCATTTTCATCAAAGGATCTAATTGTCCTGTAGTTATTTTTAAACTAGGCCGAATCCAATTAATATTTCCTAATAATTTTTGGAAATCATTTAATGTTTTTAGTTTATCTATTCTAATTTGTGTCTTTTGGGACATAATATAATCATGTCCGATCACCTTTCCCAGATAATTTAAAGGTCGTTCATGTTGAACTTTATCAGGAGCTATTATTAACCCAAATTTTGTTAATTGTTCTATCATATCATGTAATATTTTCTCTGTCTTTTCTCTAGTTTCCTTGGCCATAAGTATATCATCCATATAATGAATAATATACGCCTCTGGATATTTTTCTCTAACTTTTTCTATAGCCCTCTTTACATATTGTTGACATAAGGTAGGGCTGTTTTTCATGCCCTGAGGTAGCACTTTCCATTGGTACCTATCATAAGGTTGTTTAAAATTAGCTGATGGGACACTGAAAGCAAATCTCTTGGAATCTTCTGGCTGTAATTTTATTGTAAAAAAGCAATCCTGTAAGTCTATTATTATTATATATCTACCCTGTGGGATTGCAACAGGAGAGGGCAGGCCTGGTTGAAGGGCTCCCATGTCATGCATGGTCTCATTAATTGCCCTTAGATCTTGTAATAATCTCCATTTTCCTGACTTCTTTTTTATTACAAAAATTGGAGTATTCCATGGACTAGTAGTCTCTTCTATCCTTCCTTGACTTAATTGTTCTAAAACTAAATCCTGTATGGCTTGAATCTTTTCTTGAGTTAGGGGCCACTGATTAATCCATACAGGGTCATCACTTTTCCATATTATTTTGTCAGCATAAAGCTGTTCCTCAGTGGCCCCTATGAAAAATTTTGCTCCTTCGATGAGGAGTCTATTTGCCCTATTTGAACATTCATGTCCTGCATGATGTCCCTACCCCATAAAGAAAAAGGCAAACTGGGGATAACATAAGGTTTGAAGTGGCCTTGCTGCCCTTCACATACCCATTTGAGTCTCTGAGCTGACTAAGCTATATTAGAAGCCATCCCTAAACCAATTAAGGAAGAAGAAGTCTCTTGCACTGGCCAAGCCGTAGGCCAATCTTTTCCAGCTATACAGGATCTGTCAGCTCCTGTGTCTAAGAGTCCTGTTATTTGTTTTCCATTGACCTTAATGGTCTTGTAAGGCCTTTCATCTGTAATTTCCTGAACCCAGGCTACAGTATCTGTGGTGCCAAACCCTCCTTCTCTGTTTTGAGTCAAGGTGGGATTAGGCAACTTTAAATATGAAAGTAAAAGTATCTGGGCTATCCTCTGCCCTTTATGAATTTGAATAGTCTCTTTTAAAGACCTTATCATGACTTTTATAGTGGTAGGACTGTCTGAGTCTATTACTCCTGGTAAAACCTCAAAATTCTTTTTATAGTTTGAACTCCGCCCCATTATTAGGCCCATTACTCCTGAAGGGAGTTCCCCTTTTACGTTTGTCTCTAACAATACAACCCATTATCTCGGGATATGATATGATCTTGAGTGGCAGCCAAGTCCAATCCAGCACTCCCTGGAGTGGCTCTAGGCAAGTCATGAATAGTTTGCTTTAGTTCCTCTCTTGGGGAGGGGCTGAGAGGTTGCCCCTCCGTCCGTTTTTTGTTTCCTCTTGAAGAGGAGTTCCGTCTTTATGGAACTTAGATCTACATTTACTTTTCCAATGGTACCATTTTTGACACCGAGCACATAAGTCTGGTGCTTTTCCTAATCCCTTCTGTTGCTTTTGAGCTCTACACTCCTTTTGAACGTGGCCTGGTTTGCCACAATTATGACATACTCTTTGTTCAGGATTATATCCTGAGCCTCTGGTTACCTTTTTTACATATGTTTGAAAAGGCGTTTCTTTCATGGCAGCAGCATACGCAAGTCCCTGAATCATAGCAGGAGAAGCATCTATGCAAGCCTTGACATAGTCTTGTAGGCCTCCTGTTTTCCTCACTGGCCTGATTAATTCCTGACACACAGTGTTAGCATTCTCCCATGCCAATTGTTTGAGAATGATTTGAGCTCCCTCAGAAGGAGGGAACATTCTTGTGATAGCTTCCTCCAGCCTAGCTATGAATTCCTCATATGGCTCCTCAGGCCGTTGCTTAATTCCTGATAGAACAGTGGTCTTTCCTTCCCCTGATGGTAACTTTTTCCAGGCCGTAATAACAAGCTTAGTGATGGTTTCTAAAATCTCCTTTGAGAATTTAAGTTGTTTTCTAATGTCTGCATAATCCTCCTGACCAGTTAACATGGAGACTGTAGGCTTAGGGCCTGAATTTGTGAATAATCGCCGTTGCATTTCTCCTTTAACAAGGTCCTCATATTCTGTTCTCCATAATATGTATTGCCCCGGTGTTAGCACCGACTTTGCAGTTTGATACCAATCATAAGGAGTTAGCCAATCGGTTGCTATGGAGTCAAGGATTGTTAAAGTAAAAGGGGCAGAAGGACCCATAGTTTTTACTGCTGTTTGTAATTCTTTTAGTAATTTTAAGGACAATGGCTCCCACTGAGGTGCGCCATGGTCTAGGTCAATAACAGGGAAAGTGAACGTAGTATCACCGAGCTTTTTTGCCTCTAACATAGCTGCTCGAAAACCTGTGAGTGGAAGTGCGGGCGCTTTCACTTCTTCAGTATTATTGTCCCCGTCTCTATCTAAATCTATACATGGTTTTTCCCTATTATTTAAGTTTGTAGCTTTCATCATTGTGCCATAGTTTTGACACTGATTGGGGCTCTTTAACTCAGAGGTTTCTTTGACTGCGGGACCTGCCTCCTCGGCTAAGTATTTTTGCTCAGTCTTCTCTTCCATAATATCTCTTATCTGAGTCCATAATGAATAGACTGTCATAGGGACTACTGCTGAGCCACGAGCTCGGTAGAACTCTTTTATCCCTTGTCCTACTTTTTGCCAATCTTGTAGAGAAAGGCTTCCTTCCTCCGGGAACCAAGGGTTAGTTTGTAACACAAAATTATAAAATTTTTTCACTG
>NW_012267511.1:68245-69295 GCF_000151885.1 Dipodomys ordii | reverse complement strand
TTAGGGTTAGTTTTAGGGTAAGGGTTAGGGTTAGGATTCGGGTTAGGTTTAGGGTGAGGTTTAGGTTTAGGGTTAAGGTCAGGGTAAGGGTGAGGATGAGGGTTAGGGGTAGGGTTAAGTTTAGGATTACGGTTAGGTTTAGGGTAAGAGTTAGGGTTAGGGTGAGGGTTAGGTTTACGGTTAGGGTGAGGGTTATGGATAGGGTTAGGTTTAGGGTGAGGGTTAGTGTTAGGATTAGGGTGAGGCTGAGGGTTAGATTGAGGGGTATGGTTAGGGATATGGTAAGGGTTAGGGTTAGGGTGAGCGTCAGGGTAAGGGTTGGGGTTAGGATGAGGGTGAGGGTGAGGTTTAGGGTTCGGGTGACGGTTAAGGTGAGCGTTTGTGTGAGGGTTAGTTTTAGGGTTAGGGTAAGGGTTAGGTTTAGGGTGAGCATTAGTTTTACGTTTAGGGTTAGAGTGAGGGTGATGCTGATGGTTAGGGTTAGGGTTAGTGTGAAGATAAGGGTTAGGGTGAGGATTAGGGTGAGGGTGAGGGTTAGGGTTAGCATAAGAATTAGGGTGAGGTTAGGGTTGGGGTTAGGGTTAGGGTAAAGGTTAGGCTTAGGATAAGGGTTAGGGTTAGGCTTAGGCTTAGGGTTAGGGTTAGGTTTAGGGGGAGGGTTAGGCTTAGGGTTAGAGTTAGGGTGAGGGTTAGGGTTAAGTTTAGGGTTAGGGTAAGGGTTAGGGTTAGCATGAGGGTTAGGGTGAGGGTGAGGGTGAGTGGCAAGGTGACGGTAAGGGTTAGTGTTAGGGTGAGGGTGAGGTATAGGGTTTGGGTTAGGGTTAGGGTGAGAGTTAGGGATAGGTTTACGGTTAGGGTGAGGGTGAGGGTTAGGGTGAGTTTTATGTGTAGTGTTACGGTTAGGGAGAGGGTTAGGGTTAGGGTTAGGATGAGCGTTAGGCTGAAGTTTAGTGTTAGGGTTATTGTGAGGGTTAGAGATAAAGTTAGGTTGAGGGTTAGGGTTAGTTTTAGGTTCAGGATAAGGGTTAGGTTGAGGGTTAGGTTTAGGGT
>NW_012267511.1:67258-68195 GCF_000151885.1 Dipodomys ordii | reverse complement strand
TGAGTGGGAGGGTGACCATGAGGTTAGGGTTATGGTTAGATTTAGGGTGAGGATAAGCGTTACGGTACTATTATGGTTAGGGTAAGGGATAGGCTGAGGGTGAGGGTGAGGGGGAGGGTTAGGGTTTTGGTTAGATAAGGGTTAGGGTTATGTTTAGGGTGAGGATTAGGGTGAAGGTGAGGATTAGAGTTAGGTTGAGGGTTAGGCTTAGGGTGAGGATAAGGATTAGGATGAGGGTAAGGTTGAGTGTGAGGGTTAGGGTTAGCGTTAGGGTTAGGGTGAAGGTTAGGGTGGGGGTTAGGGTGTGGGTTAGGGTTCGGGTTAGGGTTGGGTGAGGGTTAGGGTAAGCGTAACATTTAGGGTGAGGTTTAGGTTGAGTGTGAGGGATAGGGTTATGGTGAGGGTAAGGGTTAGGGTTAGGGTGAGAGTGAGGGTAATGGTAAGGTTAGGGTCAGGGTTAGGGTCAGGGTGCGGGTTAGGGTTAGCATTAGGGTTATGTTTAGGTTTAGGTTGAGTGTTAAGGTTAGGATAAGGGTGAGGGTAAGGGTTAGGATGACAGTTAGGGTGAGGGTGAGGGTTAAAGTTAGGTTTAGGGTTAGGGTGTGGTTGAGGGTGAGGGTTAGGGTTAGGGTTAGGGTGAGGCTTAGGGTGAAGGTTAGGGTTAGGGTTAGCGTTTGGGTTAGGGTAAGGGTTAGGGTGAAAGGAAGGTGTAGGGTGAGTGTTAGCGAGAGATGAGGGATAGGGTTATGCTGAGGGTAAGTGTTATGCTGAGGCTTAAGTTGAGAGTGAGCATTTGTGTTAGCATCAAGGTTGGGTTGAGGGTGAGGGTTAGGGTTAGGCAGAGGGGTAGTTTAAGGGTTAGGTTTAGGGTGAGGGTTAGGGTGAGGTTAAGGGTTAGCGTGAGGGTGAGGTAGAGGTTTAGGGTTAGACTTAGGGT
>NW_012267511.1:59016-60387 GCF_000151885.1 Dipodomys ordii | reverse complement strand
TTAGGGTTAGGTTTAGGGTAAAGGTAAGGGTTAGGGTTAGCGTGAGGGTTAGGGTTAGGGTGATGTTTAGGGTGACGGTGAGGCTTAGGGTGAGGGTGAGGTTGAGCGTGAGGGTTAGGGTGAGGGTGAGGGTGAGTGGGAGTGTGACGGTGACGGTTAGGTTTAGGGTTAGGTTTAGGGTGAGGGTAAGAGTTAGGGTTACTATTAGGGTTCGGTTAAGGGTTAGGCTGAGGGTGACGGTGAGGGTGAGGTTGAAGCTGAGGGTTTCTGTTAGGTAAGGCTAAGGGTTAGGTTTAGGGTGAGGGTCAGGGTTAGGTTTAGGTTGTGGGTTAGGCTTAGTGTCAGTGTTACGGTTAGGGTTCTGGTTAGTGTGAGGATAAGGGTTTGGGTTAGGTTTAGGTTGAGACTGATGTTTAGGATTAGCATTAGGGTTATGGTGATGGTTAGGGTGGGGGTTAGGGTTCAGGTTAGTGTTCGGGTTAGTGTTGGGTGAGGGTTAGGGTGAGGGTAAGGTTTAGGGTGAGGGTTAGGTTGAGGGTGAGGGATAGGGTCATGTTGAGAGTAAGGATTATGGTTAGGGTGAGAGTGAGGGTGAGGGTAAGGGTAAGGGTTAGGGTCAGGTTTAGGGTGAGGGTGAGGGTTATGGTTAGCATTAGGATTAGGGTTAGGGTTAGGTTGAATGTTAGGGTTAGGGTTAGAGTTAGGGTTCAGCTTAGGGTTGGGGTTAGAGTGAGGGTGAGGGTCAGGGTTATGGTTAGGATTAGGTTTAGGGTTAGGATGAGGCTGAGGGTGAGGGTGAGGGTTAAGGTTAGGGTTAGGTTTAGGGTGAGGGCTAGTGTCAGGGTGATGTTTTTATTAGGAAAGGTTTAGGGTGAGGATTAGGGTGAGGGTGAGGTTTAAGGTGAAGGTTAGTGTTAGGGTGGGTTTTAGGGTTAGGGTAAGGATTAGGGTTAGGGTGAAGTTTAGGGTGAGGGTGAACGTGAGAGTGAGGGTTCGGTTGAGGGTTAGGGTGAGGGTTAGGGTTAGGGTTAGGGTTACACTTAGGGTGAGGGTAAGGGTTAGGATAACAGTGAGGGTGAGTGTGAGGGTTACGGTTAGGTTTAGTCTTAGGGTGAGGGTTAGGGTTAGCTTGAGTGTTAGGGTGAAGTTTAAGGTTAGGGTTTGGGTTTGGGTGAGGGTTAGGGTGAGGGGAAGGGGTAGGTTGAGGGTTAGGGAGAAGGTGAGGGATAGGGTTATGGTGAGGGTAAGGGTTAGGCTGAGGCTTAGGTTGAGGGTGAGCATTTGTGTTAGCATCAGGGTTGGGTTGAGGGTGAGGGTTATTGTAAGGCTGAGGGGTAGTTTTAGCGTTAGGGTGAGGGTTAGGGTTAGGGT
>NW_012267511.1:57960-58330 GCF_000151885.1 Dipodomys ordii | reverse complement strand
TGAGGGTTAGAGTTCGGTTTAGGGTTGGGTCATGGTTAGATTGAGGGTGAGGGATAGGGTTATGGTGAGCGTAAGGTTTAGGGTTAGGGTTAGAGTGAGGGTGACGGTAAGGGCAAGTGTTAGGGTCAGGGTTAGGGTGAGGTTGAGGGTTAGGTTTAGCAATAGGGTTAGGGTGAGTTTAAGGTTGAGTGTTAAGGTTAGGGTTAGGGTTAGGGTTAGGTTGAGTGTTAGGGTTAAGGTTAGGGTTAGAGTTCGGTTTAGGGTTAGGGTTAGAGTGAGGGTGAGGGTCAAAGTTAGGGTTAGGATTGGGTTTAGGGTTAGGGTGAGGCGGAGGGTGAGTCTGAGGGTATGGGAGAGGGTGAGGGTTAAG
>NW_012267511.1:52024-53517 GCF_000151885.1 Dipodomys ordii | reverse complement strand
GTTAGGGTTAGTGTGAGGGT
Source organism: Dipodomys ordii (assembly GCF_000151885.1). Classification (NCBI taxonomy): domain Eukaryota; kingdom Metazoa; phylum Chordata; class Mammalia; order Rodentia; family Heteromyidae; genus Dipodomys; species Dipodomys ordii. Next base: position 53,497 of record NW_012267511.1, on the reverse strand, counting down.
CAGGGTGAGGGTTTCGATTAGGTAAGGGTTAGGGTTAGGGTTAGGGTGAGGCTAAGGGTTAGGTTGAGGGTGAGAGTTTGGGTGAGGGTGAGGGTTCAGGTAAGGTTGAGGGTTCGGTTGTGGTTTAGGGTTAGGTTTAGGGTGAGGGATAGGGTGAGGGGTAGTGTTAGGTTTAGGGAGAGGATTAAGGTTATGGTGAGGGTTTGGGTTAGTTTGAGGGTTAGGGTGAAGGTGAGGTTGAGGTTGAGGTTTAGGGTGAATGAGAAGGTGACGGTGAGGGTTAGGGTTAGGGTGAAGTTTAGGGTGACAGTGAGGGTGAGGGTGAGGGTTAGGGTATAGGTGAGGGTTAGGTTTAGGGTGAGGGTTAAGGTGACAGTGAGGGTTCGGGTGAGGGTGTGGAAAAGGGTTAGGGTTAGGTTCAGGGTGAGGGTTAGTGTTAGGGATAGCCTTAGTGTTAGGGTTCGGCTTCGTGTTAGTGTGAGGGTTTGGGTTAGGGTTATTGTGATGAATAGTGTTAGGGTGAGGATTTGGATGAGAGTAAGAGTTAGGGTTAGGTTTAGCATTAGGGTTAGTGTGAGGTTTAGGGTTAGGGTTCGGGTTAGGGTTAGGTTGAGGGTCAGGGTTAGGGTAAGGATTCGGGTTAGGGTTAGGGTTAGGGTTAGGGTGAGGGTGAGGTTGAGGGTGAGGTTTAGGGTTAGTGTTAGGTTTAAGATTAGGCTTAGGTTTATGGTAAATTTTAGCATTAGGGTGAGGGTTAGGTTTAGGTTTAGGGTTAGGGTGAGGGTTAGGTTTAAGGTTAGATTGAGTGTTAGTGTGATGTTTAGGGTGACGTTGAGGGTTAGAGTGAGGGTGAGGGTGAGCGTGAGGGTTAGGGTGAGGGTGAGTGTGAGTGGGAGGGTGACGGTGAGATTTAGGTTTAGGGTTAGGTTTAGGGTGAGGGTAAGAGTTAGGGTTACTATTACTATTACTGTTAGGTTAAGGGTGAGGGTGAGGTTGAAGGTGACGGTTTCTGTTAGGTAAGGGTAAGGGTTAGGTATAGGGTGAGGATTAGAGTGAGGGTAATGGTTAGGTTTAGGTGTAGGGTTAGGCTTAGTGTGAGAGTTACGGTTAGGGTTAGGGTTAGTGTGAGGCTAATGGTTAGGGTTAGGGTTAGGTTGAGACTGTTGTTTAGGGTTAGCATTAGGGTTAGGGTGAAGGTTAGGTTGGGGGTTATGGTGAGGTTAAGGGTTAGGTTGAGGGTTACGTTGAGGGTGTGGGATAGGGTCATTTTGAGGGTAAGGCTTAAGGTTAGGGTGAGAGTGATGGTAAGGGTAAGGGTTAGGGTTAGGGTGAGGGTGAGGGTTATGGTTAGCATTCAGGTTAAGGTTAGGGTTAGGTTGAGTGTTAGGTTTGGGGTTAGGGTTAGGGTTCAGGTTAGGGTTAGGGTTAGAATGAGGGTGAGGGTCAGAATTATGGCTAGGATTAGGTTTAGGG
>NW_012267511.1:49252-50271 GCF_000151885.1 Dipodomys ordii | reverse complement strand
GTGAGGGTGAGGGTTAGGGTGAAGGTGAGTGTGAGGGTGAGGGTCTTGGTTAGGTAATGTTTGGGTTAGGGTGAGGATTAGTTGAGGGTTCAGGTTCAGGTGATGGTGAGGGTGAGGGTTAGCATTAGGGTTAGGGTTAGGGTAAGGTTGAGTGTTAGCGTTAGGGTTAGGGTTAGGTTTAGGGTGAGGGTAAGCGTTAGGGTGAGGATTAGGGTGAGGGTGAGGAATAGGGTTAGTGTTAGGGATAAGGTGAGCATTTGGATGAGGGTTAGGTTTAGGGTTAGGGTGAGGGTTAGGGTTAAGGTTGAGTTTAGGGTTAGCGTTAGTGTGAGGTGTAGGGTTAGGGTTAGGGTTAGTGTGAGGATAAGGGATATGGTGAGGGTTAGGTTGGGGGTAAAGGATAGCTTTAGTATAAGGGTTAGGGTGAGTGTTTGGGTGAGGGTTAGGTTCAGGTTTTGGGTTAGGGTGAGGTTTAGTATGAGGGTAAGTGTTAGGGTGATGTTTAGGTTGTGGTTGAGTATTAGGGTTAGCATTAGTCTTAGTGTGAATGTTAGGGTTAGGTATACCATTAGGCTTAGGGTTAGGGTTAGGGTGACGGTTAGGATTAGGGTTAAGGTGAGGGTGAGGTTTAGGGATAGCATTAAGTTTATAGTTAGGGTTAGAGTGAGGGTTTGGGTGAGGGTTAGATTTAGGATTAGGTTTAGGGTTAGGGTTAGGCTTAGGGTGAGGGCTAGGGTGAGGGCGAGGATTAGGGTGAGGGTGCGGTTTTCGGTTAGGAAAGAGTTAGGGTTAGGTTTAGGGTGAGGATTAGGCTGAGGGTGAGTTTGAAGGTGAGGGTTAGGGTTAAGGTGAGGGTTAGGGTTAGGATTAGGCTGAGGGTTAGGGTTAGGGTGATTTTTAGGGTGAGGGTAAGGTTTAGGGTGCAGGTGAGGGTTAGGGTGACAGTGAGGGTTAGGTTGAGGGTTAGGGCTAGTGTGAGGGTTAGGATTAGGGTTAGTGTGAGGAAAAGGGTTAGGGTG
>NW_012267511.1:41196-42165 GCF_000151885.1 Dipodomys ordii | reverse complement strand
TAAGGGTTAGGGTGAGGGTTAGGGTGAGGGTTTGGTTTCAGGTTAGCATTATGGATAGGTTGAGGGTGAAGGTTAGGGTGAGGGTTAGGGTTACGGTGAGGGATAGGGTTAGTGTATGGGTTAGGGTGAGTGTTTGGGTTAGGGTTAGGTTTAGGTTTAAGGTTATGGTGAGAGTTAGCATGAGGGTAAGGTTTAGGGTGAGGTTTAGAGTGAGGTTGAGTTAGGGTTATCATTAGTCTTAGTGTGATGGTTAGGGTTAGGTATAGCATTAGTTTTAGTGTTAGGATTAGGGTGAGGGTTAGGATTAGGGTTAAGGTAAGGGTGAGGTTTAGGGTTAGCATTAGGTTTACGGTTAGGATTAGAGTGAGGGTGAGGGTGATGTTTAGGTTTATGATTAGGTTTAGGGTTAGGGTGAGGCTGAGGTTGAGGATGAGGTTGATGGTGAGGGTTAGGCTTAGGGTGAGGTTTAGGCTGATAGTTAGGGTTATAATTAGGGTGAGGGTTAGGTTTAGTGGGAGTGTTAGGGTTAGGTTTAGGGTTAGGGTTAGGGTTCAGGTTTGGGTGAGGGTTCGGATTAAGGTGTGGGTGAGGGTTAGGGTTAGTGTGAGGACTAGGCTTAGGGTTAGGGTTACTGTTAGGGTTAGGTTGAGGGTGAGGGTAAGGGTTAGATTTAGGGTGATTGTGAGGGTAAGGGTTAGGGTTAGTGTTAAGGTTATGGTGAGGGTTTGGGTTAGTGTGAGGTATAGGGTTAGGGTTAGGTGAATGTGAGGGTAAGGGTTAGGCTGAGGGTTAGGGTGAGGGTGAGGGTTAGGATTAGAGTTAGGGTTAGGATTATGGTTAGGATGAGGTTGACGTTTAATGTTAGGGTGAGGGTTAGGTTTATTGTTAGGGTTAGGGTTCCGTTTAGGGTGAGGGTGAGGGTGAGGTTTAGGGTTCGGGTAGGGTTAGGCTTAGGCTGAGGGTGAGGGT
>NW_012267511.1:33082-34186 GCF_000151885.1 Dipodomys ordii | reverse complement strand
TTAGGGATAGTGTGAGGGTTAGAGTTAGGGTTTACTTTAGGGTTAGGGGTAGGGTTAGGTTGAGGGTTAGGGTTAGGGTTAGGATGAGGGTTAGGGTGAGGATTATGGTTAGGGTTAGAGTGAGGGTTAGGTTTAGTGTGACAGTTAGGGTTAGTGTGAGGGTAAGCGTTAGGGTGAGGGTTAGGGTGAGGGTGAGGGAAAGGGTTAGTGTAAGGGTTAGGGTGAGTGTTTGGGTGAGGGTTTTGTTTAGGTTTAGGGTCAGGGTGAGGGTTAGGCTGAGGATATGTTTTAGGGTGAGGTTTAGGGTGAGGTTGAGTATTAGGCTTAGCATTAGTTTTAGGGTGAGGGTTAGGTATAGCATTAGGGTTAGGGTTAGGGTGAGGGTTAGGATTAGGGTTAAGGTGAGGTTGAGGTTTAGGTTTAGCATTAGGTTTAGGGTGAGGGTTAGGGTTAGGGTGATGGTTAGGGTTAGAGTGAGGGTTAGGTTATAGGTGAGTGTTAGGTTCTGTGTGAGGGTTAGTGTTAGGGTTAGGGTGAGGGTGAGGGTTAGTGTGAGGGCTATGGTTAGGGTTAATATGAGGAAAAGGGTTAGGATGAGGATTAGGATGAGAGTAAGGGTTAGGGTTAGGTTTAGTGTTAGGGTTAGGTGGAGGTTTAGAGTTAGGATTCGGGTTAGGGTTAGGTTGAGGGTTAGGGTTAGAGTTAGGGTTAGGGTGAGGGTTACGTTTGGGGTGAGTGTTAGGGTTACGGTTAGGGTTAGGTTGAGGTTTCGGGTTAGGCTTCGGGTGAGGGTTAGGGTGTGGGTGACAGTTAGTGTTAGGTGAGGCTTAAGGTGACGGTGAGGGTTAGGGTCAGGGTGATGGTTAGATTTAGTGTGAGTATTAGGTTTAGGGTTAGGATTAAGGTTATGGTGAGGGTAAGGTTTAGGGTGAGGTTTAGGGTGAGGGTGAGTGTTACGGATAGCGTTAGGGTTATGGTTAGGGATAGGGTTAGGGTTAGGGTGAGATTGAGGGTTAGCTATAGGGTTAGGGTCAGGGGTAGTTTGAGGTTTAGGATTAGGGTTAGGACTAGGGTTAGGCTGAGGGTGAGGGTAAGGTTGAGGGT
>NW_012267511.1:31472-32289 GCF_000151885.1 Dipodomys ordii | reverse complement strand
TAGGGTGAGGGTTAGGTTTAGGGTTAGGGGGAGAGTGAGTGTGAGGGTTAGGGTTAGGGTGATGGTGAGTGTGAGGGTGAAGCTTATGGTTAGGTTTTGGGTGAGGGTGAGGGTTACTGTGAGGTTTAGGGTAAGGGTTAGGGTTAGGGTTATGGAGAGGTCTAATGTGAGGTTGAGGGTGAGAGTGAGGGTTAGATTTAGGTTTAGGATTAGGGCTATGATTAGGGTAAGGTTAGCGTTAGGGTGAGGTTAGTATTAGCGTGAGGGTTAGGGTTAGGGTGATGTTTAGGGTGACGGTGAGCGTTAGGGTGAGGATGAGGTTGAGCGTGAGGGTTAGGGTGAGGGTGAGGGTGAGTAGGAGAGTGACGGTTAGGGTTAGGGTTAGGTTTAGGGTGAGGGTAAGATTTAGGGTTTTGATTAGGGTTAGGGTAAGGTTTAGGCTGAGCGTTAGGGTGAGGTTGAGGGTGTGGGTTTCGGTTAGGTAAGGGCTAACCCTTAGGTTAGGTTTAGGGTGAGGATTAGGGTGAGGGTGAGGGTTAGCGTTAGGTTGAAGGTTAGGGTTAGGGTTAGGGTGAGGGTTAGGGTGAGAGGTAGGGTTAGTGTTAGGATGAGAGTTAGGCTTAGTGTGAGGGTTACGGTTAGGGTTAGGGTTAGTGTGAGGATAAGGTTTAGGGTGAGGGTTAGGTTGAGACTGAGGGTTAGGTTTAGCATTAGGGTTAGTGTGAAGATTATGGTGGGGGTTTGGGTGATGGTTAGGGTTCGGTGAGGGTTAGGGTGAGCGTAAGGGTTAGGGTTAGGTCTAGGTTGAGTGTGAGGG
>NW_012267511.1:25923-27328 GCF_000151885.1 Dipodomys ordii | reverse complement strand
TTAGGGTGAGGGTGAAGGTGAGAGTGAGGGTTCGGGTGAGGGTTAGTGTTAGATTGAGTGTTAGGGTTAGGGTTAGGGCGTGGTTGAGGGTTAGGGTTAGCATTATGGTTAGGGTTAGGCTTAGGGTGCAGGTTAGGGTTGAGGATCAGGGTGAGAGAGAGGGTTAGGGTTAGATTAAGGTTTAGGGTGAGGGTTAGGGTAAGGGATAGGTTTAGGGTTAGGGTGAGTGTGAGGGTTAAATTTAGGGTTAGGGTGAGGGTTATGGTTGGGGTGAGGGTTAGGGTCAGGGTTAGGGTGAGGGTGAGGGTGAGGTTTCAGGTGAGTGTGAGTGTTAGGGTTTGGGTGACGGTTAGGGTTAGGGTGAGGGTTAAGGTGACAGTGAGGGTTAGGGTTTGAGTGAGGGTTAGGGTTAGGGTGAGCGATAGGGTGAGGGTTAGGGTTAGTGTGAGTGTGAGGATTAGGGTTAGGGTTACCCTTAGGGTTATGGTGAGGGTATGGGTTAGGGTGAGGTTTAGGGTGTGGGTGAGGGTTAGGGTTAGGGTTAAGGTGATGTTTAGGGTTAGGGTGCGGGTTAGGGATAGTTTTATGGTTAGGGTGAGGGTTAGGTTTAAACTTAGGGTTCGAGTTAGGGTGAGTGTGAGGGTGAGTGTTAGGGTTATGATTAGGGTTAGGGTTAGTGTTAGGCTGAGGGTGAGGGTGAAGGTTAGGGTTAGGGTTAGGGTAATGATTAGGGTTAGGGTTAGGTTGAGTGTGAGGTTTAGGGTTAGGATGAGGATTATGGTTAGGGTTAGGGTGAGGGTTAGGTTTAGTGTGAATGTTAGGGTTAGGGTGAGAGTAAGCGTTAGGGTGAGGGTTAGGGTGAGTGTGAGTGAGAGTGTTAGTGTTAGGGTTACGGTGAGCATTTGGATGAGGGTTAGGTTTAGGGTTAGGTGAGGGTTAGGATTAGGGTTGAGTTTAGGGTTAGCGTTAGGGTGAGCTCTAGGATTAGGGTTAGTGTGAGGATAAGGGATATGGTGAGGGTTAGGGTGAGGGTGAGGGATAGGGTTAGTGTAAGGGCTAGTGTGAGTGTTAGGGTGAGGGTTAGGTTTAGGGTTAGGGTTAGAGTGAGCGTTAGGATGAGGGTTAATGTGAGTGTGAGGTTTAGGGTTAGCATTAGGTTTACAGTTAGAGTTAGAGTGAGGGTGAGGGTGAGAGTTAGGGTTAGGATTAGGGTGAGGCTGAGGTTGAGGATGAGGTTGAAGTTGAGGGTTAGGGTTAGGGTTAGGCTTAGGGTGATGGCTAGGGTGAGGGCGAGGGTTAGCGTGAGGGTTAGGGTGAGGGTGCGCTTTTTTGTTTAGGAAAGGGTTAGTGTTAGGTTTAGGTTGAGGATTAGGCTGAGGATGAGGTTGAAGTTGAGCGTTAGGGT
>NW_012267511.1:23992-24213 GCF_000151885.1 Dipodomys ordii | reverse complement strand
AGGGTAAGGTTTAGTGTTAGGGTGAGGTTAAGGATAAGGGTGAGGGTGAGTGTTAGGGTTAGGGTTAGGGTGAGGGTTAGGGTGAGGCTTAGGTTTATTGTTAGGGTTAGTTTGAGGGTTAGCGTCAGGGTTATGGTTCTCTTTATGGCAATGGTTAGGGTGACGGTGAGTGTTAGGGTAAGGGTAAGGTTTAGGGTTTGGGTGAGTTTAAGGATTAGGGT
>NW_012267511.1:18662-19577 GCF_000151885.1 Dipodomys ordii | reverse complement strand
AGCCAAGGTTTAGTGTTATGTTTAGGATTAGGGTGAGAGTGAGGGTTCGGTTGAGGCTTAGGGTTAGGATGAGTGTTAGGGCAAGGGTTAGGGTGAGGTTTAGGGTTTGGAAGATGTTTAGGGTTTGGGCGAGGGTAAGGGTTCCAGTGCGTGAGAGTTAGGGTGTGGGTGAGGATTAGTGTTAGGTTGATTGTTAGCGTTAGGTTTAGGGTTAGTGTGAGGGTGAGGCTTAGGGCTACGGTTATGGTTAGGTTGACTGTTAAGATTAGGGTTAGTGTTAGTGTGAGGGTTAGAGTGAAGGGTAGGGTTAGGGTTAGGGTGAGGGTTAGGGTGAGGGTTAGGGTTAGGGTGAGGGTGTGTGTGAGGGTTAGGGTTAGGTGTAGGGTTAGGGTGAGTTTAAGGGTGAAGCTTAGGTTTACCAATAGGGTTAGGGTTAAGTTTAGGGTGAGTGTTAGGGTGTGAGTGAGGGTTCCTGTGAGGGTCAGGGTTAGGGTGTGGGTGAGGGTTAGGTTTAGGGTGAGGATTAGGTTTAGAGTTAGGTTTACGGTGAGGGAACGGTTTAGGGTGAGGTTTAGTGTAAGGGTTAGGGTTAGGGTTAACGTTAGGTTTAAGGTGAGGGTTAGGGTGAGGGTTAGGGTTTGGGTGAGGGTGAAGGTTAAGGTTAGGGTGATGTTTAGGGTTAGGGTGTGGGTTAGGTATAGGTTTGTGGTTAATGTGAGGGTTAGGTTTACATTTAGGGTTCGTGTTAGCGTTAGTGTGAGGGTGCGTGTTAGGATTAGGATTAGGGTTAGGGTTAGTGTTAATCTGAGGATTAAGGTTAGGGTGAGGATTATGGTTAAGTTTGGGGTTAAGGTTTGGGTTAGGTTGAGGGTAAAGGTTAGGGTGAGGGATAGGGTGAGGCTGAAGATTAGGGTT
>NW_012267511.1:10212-11304 GCF_000151885.1 Dipodomys ordii | reverse complement strand
TGAGGCTGAGCATTAGGGGTAGTTTAAAGGTTAGGGTTAGGGTTAGGTTGAGTATTAGGGTGAGGGTGAGAGTTAGGGTGAGGGTTAGGTTTAGTGTGACGGTTAGGGTTAGGGTTAGAGTGAGGGTAACGGTTAGGGTGAGGGTTAGGGTGAGAGTGAGGGTTAGGTTTAGCATGAGTGTTAGGTTGAGTGTTAGGGTTAGGGTTAGGGTTAGTTTTAGGGTTAGGGTGAGTGTTAGGACTAGGTTTAGGGTTATTGTTATGGTTAGGGTTAGGGTTAGAATGAGGGCTAGGGTGAATGGTAGGGTTAGGGTTAGGGTGAGGGTTAGGGTGAGGGTGAGTGTTAGGGTGTGGGTGAGGGTTAGGATTAGGGTTAGGGTGAGGATCATGGTGAAGGTGAGTGTTAGGGTGAGAGTTAGGGTTAGGGTTAGGGTTATGGTGAGAGTTAGGGTTAGGGTTAGGGTAAGAAGGAGGGCTAGGGTGACTGGTAGGGTTAGGGTTAGGGTGAGAGTTAGGGTTAGTGTGAGGGATAGGGTTAGGGTTAGGGTTAGGGTGAGAGTAAGGGTTAGGGTGAGCTTTACGGTGAGGTTTAGGGTCAGCGTTCGTGTTTGGGTGAGGGTGAGGGTTAAGGTGTGGGTGAGTGTTAGGTTTAGGGTGAGTGTTAGGGTGATGGTGAGGGTTAGTGTGATGGTGAGGGTTAGGGTTAGGGTTAGGGTGAGGGTTAGGGTGAGGGTGAGGGTTAAGGTTAGGGTTAGGGTGAGGGTTAGGGTGAAGGTGAGGGTGAGGCTTAGGGTGGGGGTGAGGGTTAGTTAGGTTGAGGATGAGGGTTCGGGTTTGGATGAGGGTGAGGTGAGGGTTAGTGTGTGGATGAGTGTTAGGCTTAGGGTGAGAGTTAGGGTTAGGATTAGGGTTAGGGTAAGGGTTAGGGTGAGGGTTAGGGTTAGGTTGAGGGTTAGGTTTAGCATTAGTGTTAGGGTGAGGGTTAGGGTGAGGGCATGGGTTAGGGTTAGGGTTAGGGTGAGGATGAGGTTTAGGGTTAGATTGAGGGTTAGGTTGAGGGTTAGGGTAAGGTTGAGGGTTAGGGTTAGGGTTA
>NW_012267511.1:8225-8670 GCF_000151885.1 Dipodomys ordii | reverse complement strand
AGGGTTACAGTTAGGGTGAGGGTGAGGGTGAGTGTTAGGGTTAGTGTTAGGGATAGGGTTAGGATTAGGGTTAGGATTTACAAGTAGATGTTCACAGGGAACTCCCAAAGGCCTTCCGGCAGCAAGATTCTAAAATACTTCCTTAGAAGCCTTGAAAAGGAGTGAAACGACCGTATGTAGCAATGACTCAGAACCTCATTCTGACTGTACCCGGCCGAGGTTTTTCTGATGAACAAAACCGTGGACTACTTAGAGGCTGATAAAGCCAGTGCCATCCATAGTCCTGGACGGACAGTGGTCGCGTCCCAAACAACTGAGGTGCAGTTCTCCAAACTTTCACAGAGTGCCATAAGTAGAGGTTCATCTTACTCCTCAGGTTGAGTAGAGTGGAGCCGTCAAAGCTGTAATCAGTAGCACTCAGGTGAGAAGAACGGGAAGCAGATAT
>NW_012267511.1:6693-8175 GCF_000151885.1 Dipodomys ordii | reverse complement strand
GCTGGCAGTGTCCTACGGGAACAAGCATATCTGGTTGCCACGTCTGAATGTTTGCAACCGCGGCAGAGCTCTGCAGGCGCAATTGTGTGGCAATGCAAACTGTGTACCCTTGCCAAAATTCATAGGTGTAGAAGAAACAATGGAAGATTTACAAGGCGATGTTCACCCGGAATACCCGGAGGCCTGCCGGCAGCAAGATTCTGGAATTTTTCCTAAGAAGCCTTGAAAGGAGTGAAGCGCTCCTATGTTGTTATAACTCAGAACCTCATTCTGAGTGTTCGCGGTGGAGGTCATTCTGATGAGCACAACCGAGGATTAATTAGAGCCTGACATACCTAGTTCCGTCCATAGTCCTGGATGGACAGTGGTTGTGTCCCAAACAACTGAGGTCTAGTTCTCCAAACTTTCAGAGTGCCATAATTAGAGGTTCAACTTACTCCTCAGATTGAGTAGAGTACAGCCATCAAAGCTGTAATCAGTAGAGGGTTAGGGTTACAGTTAGGGTTAGGGTGAGGGTTAGGTTCAGTGTTAGGTTTTAGGGTTAGGGTTAGGGTCAGGGTTATTTTTAGGGTTATAATCAGGGTTAGGGTTTAGTATTAGGGTTAGTGTTAGGGTTAGGGTCATGGGTAGGGTTAGGGTGAGGGTTAGGATTTACAAGAAGATGTTCACCAGGAACACCCGGAGGCCTGCCGGCAGCAAGATTCTAAAATTCTTCCTAAGAAGCCTTGAAAAGGATTGAAACGCACCCATGTTGCAATAACTCAGAAGCTCATTCTGAGTGTTTCTGGCAGAAGTCATTCAGCTGAACACAACCGTGGTCCAATTAGAGCCTGATATAGCCAGTGCCGGTCATAGTCCTGGATGGACAGTGGTCCCGTCCCAAATAACTGAGGTCTAGTTCTCCAAATTTTTACAGAGTGCCATAAGTAGAGGTAAAACTTACTCCTCAGGTTGAGTAGAGTGTAGCTGTCAAAGCTGTAATCAGTAGCACTCAGGTGAGAAGAACGGGAAGCAGATATTCCCAGTCAGCTGGCAGTGTCCATCGGGGACAAGCATATCTGGCTGCCAGGTCTGATTGTTTGCAAGCACGGCAGAGTTCTGCACCGAAATTCTGCAGCAATGCAAACTGCATACCATTGCCAAACATCACGGATGTCGAAGAAACCACGGTGGATGTGCAAGGAGATGTTCACCCCGAACACCCGGAGGCCTGCCGACAGTGTTTGGGGTTAGGGTGAGGGTGAGGGTGAGCGTGAGGGTTAGGTTTAGGGTTTGGGTTAGGGTTAGGGTTACGGTGAGGGTGACAGTGAAGGTGAGGTTGAGGGTGAGTGTTAAGGTTAGGGTTAGGGTGAGGGTGAGGGTGAGGGTGAGGGTGAGGGTTGGGGTGAGGGTTAAGGTTAGGGTTAGGGTTAGGGTGACGGTGAGGCTCAGGGTGAGAGTGAGGGTGAGGGTGAGGGTTAGGTTTAGAGTTAGGGTTAGGGT
>NW_012267511.1:0-541 GCF_000151885.1 Dipodomys ordii | reverse complement strand
TTAGGGGTAGTTTAAAGGTTAGAGTTAGGGTTAGGTTGAGTATTAGGGTGAGGGTGAGAGTTAGGGTGAGGGTTAGGTTTAGTGTGAGGATTAGGGTTAGGGTTAGGGTGAGGGTTATGGTTAGGGTGATGTTTAAGGTTAGGGTGAGGGTTAGGGTGAGGGTTAGGGTTAGGGTGAGTATGAGGATGAGGGTTAGGGTGTGGGTGAGGGTTAGGGTTAGGGTGAGGGTTACAGTGACTGTCAGGGTTAGGGTGAGGGTGATGGTTAGGGTTAGGGTTAGGGTTAGGGTGAGGTTTAGGTTTAGGGTTAGGGTGAGGGTTAGGGTGATGGGTAGGGTTAGGGTGAGAGTGAGGGTGAGGATTAGTGTCAGGGTTAGGTTAAGGGATAGGGTTAGGGTTAGGAGGAGGGTAATGGTTAAAGTGAGGGTTAGGGTGAGGGTTAGGGTTAGTGTTAGGTTTAGTGTGAGTGTTAGGGGGAGGGTTAGGATTATGGTTAGGGTTAGGGATAGGGTTAGATTTAGTGTGAGGGTTAGGGTTAGGGT
>NW_012267510.1:82289-82732 GCF_000151885.1 Dipodomys ordii | reverse complement strand
CATCGCAGCCACAGGAGCTGGCTTGCTCGGCGGGGAGGCGAGGGCGGGGGCCGTGGGTGGCTGGAGTCAGCGAGAACCGACCTGCAGGCCTGGAGGAGGAGGAAGGCATCAGTGGCCATAGTGAAGGTGAAGCTGGCATCTGCCCCTCAACACAGCTGCAAAGCTGGCAACCAGGGCTGTGCGGGATTCGGGACGCTAGAGGGCGCCACCCGCCCTTTGAAGGCCGGGCCGCGGAGGGGCGGTGTTTCTGGAGCTGGAACTCAGGTGTCCAGCTTGCTAGGCTGGTGCTCTCCCCCTTGACACTCATGTGGAGTCCTATTATATATTCGTGTAAGTTTTTACATTTTGGGGGGGGGAATCCTGTCGTGGGGGCTGAACTCTGGGCCTGGCGCTGCCCCTCAGCTCTTCAGCTCAAGGCTAGAACTCTACCACTTAAGCCACAG
>NW_012267510.1:77803-80067 GCF_000151885.1 Dipodomys ordii | reverse complement strand
TCCTTGGGGATTGTGTTTTCTCTGCACCCTGTTACTGCCCTGCTCTGCCTCCTGCTGCCACGAGAGGCGCTGTGCTTCCTGCTGTGCCCTGCCTTCCCTCTAAGGCTGACTTGGTCCTTTCAACCCTGACCAAAACACTCCCTTCTGCTCAGCTTCATTCTCAGAAACAAATTAAGACAGGAATCGCCTGCCAGACAGCAGGGCCTTTGCTCTGACTACTTAACAATGTGGTTCTGAGGCCTTTGGCTTGGTCTGCAGATTGAATTTGGAAAGTCAAAGGAGGTCAGAACTGTCATGCTTGTGCAGCATGTGTGCTAGCAGAAGAGACAGGTGGCAGGGTGTGTAAGAGAGCAAGGAAGGACCATGACATGCAGGAGGAAGGCAGTGCTGCAGGACAGGTGACATGGTGTGGGTGTGGGGACAGAGCTGACTGTGGTACTATGTGTTCATCATGACCTGGGAGGGAACTTTTGAAAGTTGTGATGAAATTGGCCGAGGATATCTAGAGAAAGTGTTGGTAAACTGGAAGATGTCCTTGTGCAAAGTCCTTACCTGTGTTCTGTGCACTGCCTGGAATCTGGGATTTGCTGAGTTGACTCTTTGAGAAGAGACCTGAAGAAAAAATTCTCACTTAAGGGATTTTTTTGTGCTAGTCCTGGGGCTTGAACTCATGGCTTGTGTGCTGTCCCTCAGCTTGTTCTTGGTCAAGGTTAGTATGCCATTTGAGTCACAGATTCCCTTCCTGCTTTGGGGAAATTAGAAACCCACAGACTTTCCTGTCAGTGCTGGTTTCAAGCTATGATGAGGAGACTGTAGTCTCCTGAGTAGGTAGGAGTATAGCAGGATCCACACTACCTGATGTTGATAGTGATTTTCTTTTTGTGTCATTCCTTGGGGCTTGAACTCAGGGCTTGGGTACTGTCCCTGAGCTTTATCACTCAAAGCTAGTACTCCAGCAATTTGAGCCACAACACCTCTTCTGGCTCATTCTGACATTTATTTTTTTGCCAGTTCTGGGGCTTGAACTCAGGGCCTGGGCACTGTCCTTTCTTCAAGGCTACCCCTTTAACCATAATGTCACTTCCAGCTTTTTCTTTTTCTTCTTTTTTTCTTTTTTTTTGGGGGGGGTTGTCCGGGCATAGGGTCTGAACTCTGGGTCTAGGGGCTGTCCCTCAGCTCTTCAGCTCGAGGCTAGCGCTCTACCACTTGAGCCACAGCGCCACTTTTGGCTTTTTTCTTTTTTGCTTATGTGGTGCTAAGGAATCGAACCCAGGGCCTCAGGCATGTTAGGCAAGCACTCTACCACTGAGCCACCTTCCCAGCCCCTCCAGCTTTTTCTATGTGGTTGGAGGAATCAAATCCAGGTCTTCATGCATGTTGGCAAGCTACATTTCCTATCTCTGACTTTTTTTTTTTAAGTCCAAGAAGATGTTTAATGAAGAGGAAAAAGAGTAGACATACAAATGCCCCAGAGTATCTTTCCAGGCCTGTAGTTTCCAAATATGACCACATGATGGAGATATAAGTCCAGCTTTTTGTTGTCAGTTTTTATTATCAATGTAGAACCATATAAATAAGTGCGGAAGCCTGGCTCTGGTGGATCATGCCCAGTATCCTAGCTACTCAGGAGGCTGAGAACTGAGAATTGCCATTCAAAGTCAGCCCAGGCAGAGAAGTCCATGAGACACATCTCCAATGAACCATAAGATAACCCAAGGGAATGCTGTGGCTGAAACTGGTACAACACTAGCCTTGAGCAAAAGAGCTCTGAGTTGAAGACTTAGAACAGATGAAAAAACAAAACCCACAACCAAACAAACACAAGACCTTCCCCCCACACACACAACAGTGCTGAAAAGGCAGGAATATGTCAGCTTTGGGACTTGGAAACTTTGGATGCATAGGCATCTATTGCTTTGTACATGGCTGGTAATACACTCAGTTTATCTCATCTATTAAAATTTCAGTAAGTTTTTGGGTCTGTTGGCCTTATCTCAATTTGGAGGTATGAGGCTGCATTGTGCTTCCCCAGAAAATTCACACAGCCAGTAACAAATATATGACCCCTCTTCACTTATTCTCAGGTAAGTGGTTTGGATCCCACTCTGATGGGCGCCAGTTCATACTCTCAATAGGTGCAGTGGCCCCAACGGTGGTAAAATCATTATTTAAAGCCTCTCTTGACATCTAATTTATTGATAGGACTAAAACATTCAGGTCTGAGCTAAGTGCTGGTGGCTCACATCACTAATTCTAGTTACCTA
>NW_012267510.1:75346-76592 GCF_000151885.1 Dipodomys ordii | reverse complement strand
GTTTGTTTGAACATTTCAGGATTCTGTTTGTACTGATTTGCTACTACAGCCTCTTGTGGATCATCCGGCTCTGCAGCTGCCAGCAGTGCTTGTAATGACAGTAATACAGTGCGCAGAGTCATTGCTGCTGCCCATTGGTCTTTCAGGATATCCAAACAAATAGCTCCAGTGGCGGAGCTAATATTAGGATGCCATATTTTAGGGATAAACCGGACCTTTGGGGGATTAAATGGGTATGTTTCTGGTATTTTTAACTCTAGTTGGTATCTTCCCCCTTCATATGTTGTCTGGAGGTCCTGCTAATTCTCCTCTTAATTCTATAAAATTCTCATCTACAAGATCGACTTTAGTTTGATTTTTGCTCGTCTCCTTGCTCTTCAGCACCTCCTTGAACCCCCGCTTGATTCCCTGCACCAGGATGTTGGCCATGTCTCCACCTGCAGCTGATTCGTACCCGCCTCCTCCGCCAGCGCTATGACCACCACCACCACCTTCGCCTCCACCGCCTCCTCCACCGCCTCCTCCCTTGGTGATTCAGACCCGAGCACCCGAAGGCTGCCACTGCCACCCTTTCCGCCATGATATCCTCAGTGTGGAATCACCTCCGCCCAAGGCCACTATAATGGCGCCGAGAATCCTGATTGTTTTATCTCTCTCTCAGGGCTAGCACTCTACCACTAGAGTCACAGTTGCTCTTCTGGATTTTTTTAGTAGGTAATTGGAGGTAATAGTCACAGATTTTCTTCTCAGGTTAGCCTCAAACTGCAATCCTCAAATCTCAGCCTCTTGAGTACCTAAGATTACAGGTGTCAGCCACCATGCCCACTGAATAACCAAGGGCTGTGGATATAGCTCAGTGGAAGAAGACTTGTGCTAGGCTCGGGGTACAAATCCCCAGCCCCAGAAAAATAAAAGTAGAATAAAATGCCCTCTGGAAGTGTATGTTATGACCCCATCAGACTCTAGGGTTTGGCTCACCTAATGCAGTCATTTACACTCAGCCCTGATCTGAAGGAGATTCCTTGTGCCCTAGCGAAATGTGTTCCCATCTTTAAGCAACACGCTAGAAGAAAGGGCACAACCTGAGTGCAGCATCTAGCCATCACTTCTGTGCTTAACAATGCAGATAGAACAAGAAAAGTGCCAGAGTATGTAAACAACAACAACAACAAAGAAACAAAAACCCCAGCGTGACAGGATACATTATTTTTTGAAAAAGAAGGCAGAACTCTGAGAACAGCTTCAG
>NW_012267510.1:72891-75296 GCF_000151885.1 Dipodomys ordii | reverse complement strand
GCTAACAGTGACTGATCTGCATTGTTGTGCTTGTGCTTTTCTCCTGCAGTGTGACACAGCTGCTTTGTGTGGTCTGAGAGGCACAGCATTTGTTCCTGCCTCTCCTCCTCCCTCCTGGGACATCATGAGCTCCTGACTTCTCTTCCTGTACCTGGGTTCTGAGTGTGTCCAGGCTTCTGTGTGCTGTCAGCCTCCTGTGAGGAACTGAGGAGCCAGCCCAGCCCTGAGCACCAGGACCCTCCCCACACTGACCTGGGTCTCTTTCCCCTCTGCCTGCTGCTCCAGCAGAGGCGGGGCCAGGGATTCCCCATCCCTGACTTCACTTTCCCTTGCTCTGAGCTGCAGCTGCTTGCTTCCCCACTGATAAATAGAATGTGGATGTGGATCTGTGTTTCAAATTGTGGTCATAGAAAACTATTGACTAAATCAATGAATGATTACCAAAACTTGAGGTAGAAAATAAAACATGTTTAAATTCCAGAATCCTCATGTTTGATGAGCTGTGTTGTGGGCGGGGCCAGGGTTAGCCTGAGAACAGGCAGGTGTGGATAGGCTCAGTGTGTTCTGGACTGTCATGTATTCAGTCCTCACCTGGGTTGTCTTCCCTGCTCCTCAGTTGTGTTGTTTTTCTAGAACCTTCTCCATGAGCACCTATGATCAGAGGGCCTCTTCCTTGGTCTAGGACACAGCACAGACTGTGCAGGTGAGACTAGACTCAGGCCTGAGTCCTCTACTAAGGCACCACCAGTTGCTCCTCCATACTTATGTCCCTTCTTGTCATCCTGCATGAGCTGGTGTCTTGTTGGCCTTCTGGGTGTCCTGTGACAGCAGCAGGGGGTGTGTTCCTGTCACTGCCTCCCAAAGCACCAGGCAGCCTTGCACAGGGTGTGTGTGGTGAGGAGAAAGGCAATGTGAGGCAGCTTGCTTTCCTTCTAGCACTGCTGCCTCCAATGTGGTTCTGTGCTGTCCCCAGTGCCCTCAAGGGAGCCACCTGTGGGAAGAGCAGAGAGGAGGGATGTCAGGTTTCTCCTGTGAGCTCCCTTCCTGCTCCTCTGCATCTTCTCTGCCCACCTTCCCTCCACCTGCCCTCAGCTCTGGTTAGTCCCAGCTCTGCTCCCACCCAAATTCCTGGATTGAAGAGCAGAGTCAGGAAGGGATTATGGTCCCCATCTTGCTTGGCTGAGAGGATCTGGAAGTTAGTGGAGTTCATGTCCACATGTTTGTGTCAGGGCATTTCAAGGAGAATGGGTCATGAGAGTTCTGACCTATGGAGAATGTCATCAGGTGGTAAATTGAAAACCTGAAGTTAGTCCTGGAAGTTAGACTGTGGTAGTTGGGACTCCACTGTGTGTGGGGTTCCTTGGGGATTGTGTTTTCTCTGCACCCTGTTACTGCCCTGCTCTGCCTCCTGCTGCCACGAGAGGCGCTGTGCTTCCTGCTGTGCCCTGCCTTCCCTCTAAGGCTGACTTGGTCCTTTCAACCCTGACCAAAACACTCCCTTCTGCTCAGCTTCATTCTCAGAAACAAATTAAGACAGGAATCGCCTGCCAGACAGCAGGGCCTTTGCTCTGACTACTTAACAATGTGGTTCTGAGGCCTTTGGCTTGGTCTGCAGATTGAATTTGGAAAGTCAAAGGAGGTCAGAACTGTCATGCTTGTGCAGCATGTGTGCTAGCAGAAGAGACAGGTGGCAGGGTGTGTAAGAGAGCAAGGAAGGACCATGACATGCAGGAGGAAGGCAGTGCTGCAGGACAGGTGACATGGTGTGGGTGTGGGGACAGAGCTGACTGTGGTACTATGTGTTCATCATGACCTGGGAGGGAACTTTTGAAAGTTGTGATGAAATTGGCCGAGGATATCTAGAGAAAGTGTTGGTAAACTGGAAGATGTCCTTGTGCAAAGTCCTTACCTGTGTTCTGTGCACTGCCTGGAATCTGGGATTAGCTGAGTTGACTCTTTGAGAAGAGACCTGAAGAAAAAATTCTCACTTAAGGGATTTTTTTGTGCTAGTCCTGGGGCTTGAACTCATGGCTTGTGTGCTGTCCCTCAGCTTGTTCTTGGTCAAGGTTAGTATGCCATTTGAGTCACAGATTCCCTTCCTGCTTTGGGGAAATTAGAAACCCACAGACTTTCCTGTCAGTGCTGGTTTCAAGCTATGATGAGGAGACTGTAGTCTCCTGAGTAGGTAGGAGTATAGCAGGATCCACACTACCTGATGTTGATAGTGATTTTCTTTTTGTGTCATTCCTTGGGGCTTGAACTCAGGGCTTGGGTACTGTCCCTGAGCTTTATCACTCAAAGCTAGTACTCCAGCAATTTGAGCCACAACACCTCTTCTGGCTCATTCTGACATTTATTTTTTTGCCAGTTCTGGGGCTTGAACTCAGGGCCTGGGCACTGTCCTT
>NW_012267510.1:66850-69006 GCF_000151885.1 Dipodomys ordii | reverse complement strand
AAAAGAAGGCAGAACTCTGAGAACAGCTTCAGCGCTGCTTTAAGAGGCAGCAAGCAGGACTAGCCCAGCAAGGCAGGTGGATGATGGTGATCTGCTTCCTAACAATCCATGCCTGACACCTGCTCATCCTCACATGGGCCCTATGGACACATGACCCTCACCCATGTTCTAGCCAGACCCCGGGATTCCATCCCCACCACCAACCCCACCAACACCAGCAGAGCCAGCTCCAGAAGCAGAAGCAGGGACCCCGCGCCCGGGAGCACAGGCAGAGTGGAGCTTTGTTGGAGCACTGTTAAGGTCTGTTGCAGCATGGTTCCTGCTAGGCCTTGGCAAGCCCCGCGCTGAAAGTTTCCTTCCTCTAAACGTGCTGTGGTGTTGGCAGAGATTTTCCTTCCATTCTGGAGTCCATCCCCGCACCATGTCCAGCTGGCTGGAGTGAAGGCCGCCAGCCAGGCAGCTTGGAACCCACAAGGAGCAGCATTGGCTTGGGGTGTGGACAGCAGCTGCCTGTGGGGCAGGAGGCAGCGGGAAGGCACCGGGCTTCGCAGCCACAGGAGCGGGCTTGCTTGGCGGGGAG
This sequence comes from Dipodomys ordii, assembly GCF_000151885.1. NCBI lineage: Eukaryota > Metazoa > Chordata > Mammalia > Rodentia > Heteromyidae > Dipodomys > Dipodomys ordii. Next base: position 68,426 of record NW_012267510.1, on the reverse strand, counting down.
GCAAGGGCTGGGGCTGTGGGCGGCTGCAGTCAAAGGGAACCGACCTGCAGGCCTGGAGGAGGAGGAAGGCATCAGAGGCCATAGTGAAAGTGAAGCTGGCATCTGCCTCTCAACAGCTCTGCAAAGCTGGCAACCAGGGCTGTGCGGGAGCCGCGACGCTAGAGGGCGCCACCCGCCCTTTGAAGGCCGGGCCGCGGAGGGGCGGTGTTTCCGGAGCTGGAACTCAGGTGTCCAGCTTGCTAGGCTGGTGCTCTCCCCCTTGACACTCACGTGCAGTCCTATTATATCTTCGTGTAATTGCTGAGAAAGAGTCTCTTCAACTTTTCTGGTCAGGCTGGTCTCAAGCCTTGATACCTCGGCACTCAGCCTCCTGAGTAGTTAGCTTTATAATCATGACAATCAGCCAGGGGCTGGTGGCTCACAGCTGTCCTCCTAGGCACTCAGGAGGTTCAGATCTGAGGTTTGTGATTCAAAGGCAGCCATGAAAAAAGAAAGTCTATGAAACTCTGACCTCCAATAAAGTTCTCAGAAAAAGCTGAAGTGGACTGTGGTGTAAGTGTAGACTACTAGCCTATTCTTGAGCCAATGAAGATCAGACACAGTGCCAAGGCCCTCAGTTCAAGCCCCAGGAAATGGAAAATATATAGTCATGTAAATAAAATAGTACAAGTTACACTATATGAATACAATTTGAGTGAAATATGATATGATTTATTTTTATAATACTGTGAATTAGTTAATGCTGAGGGATTAAAATGGTTGTTTTATGTGAAGTATATCTTACTGAGATTACTAAGAAAACTGCACCAGCTAGGCACTGCTGGCTCACACTTGGAATCCTAGCTACTGAGGAGGCTGAGATGTGAGGGTCATAGTTCAAAGCCAGCCTGGGCAGTAAAAGCTGAGAGATTTCATTATCAATAACCAGTAAAAAGCTGGGCTCAACTTGTGGCTCTAGTGGTAGAGTGCCAGCAAGGCAAGCAAGCTCAGTTTGTAAGAAGCCCTAGGTTCCAGACAGATGGAGAGAGGAAAGAGGAGGTTGTGAGAGACAGAGAAAGAGAAAAAGACAGTGACAGAGTGATAGAAAGAAATAAGTAAAAGATCTCCGTTTACCTCCTGTGTTAGTGAAATGTGTCAGCCTTTGCTGCCTTGAGTAGACATCATTCTGTGAGATGTCAGCATGGAAGCAGGGGCAGCATTACTTAGCTGCCTCTGGGCTTGGCAGAACTTTCACCCAGACTCAAGGCAGATCCTGAAGCAGTGTGGGGCAGCAGGTGTGATGGCACATGCCTGTAATACCAGCACTGGGGAGGTGGAGGCAGGAGGAATGAGTTCAAAGCCAGCCTGGGTTTCATACTGACACATTCCTGGCTGGGGGTGGGAGGGGGAGGAGTGTAATATAAGCAATGTGGGACAAGGAAGTGCAGGGACTAGACCCCTGCCCTCCCAGAGGCCTGGCCTGCACCAAGCTAACCTGGAAATGTTTGGGTGAGAGTGCTTTAACTGCACTGACAGTTTGACTTCAGAACCTAGCAAACTAGGCAAGAAATATTCCTCCCATGTTTAGCAACCAAAA
>NW_012267510.1:61032-61395 GCF_000151885.1 Dipodomys ordii | reverse complement strand
GGTGCTGAGGAATGGATCCCCAGTTTCAAACATGTGAGGCAAGAACTCTACTACTAAGCACATTCCCAGCCCTAACAGTGAATAGTGACAGAACCTATATGATACAAATACCTTTGGGGTCAAGATGAATGTGTGCAGAGATAATAGAAGCAAACTCTCTCAGAATCTCTGATTTGGCCCTCAGGCAAAAGCCAGAAGTAGCTGGGACAGAGTGCTGGTGCGGGGGGACAGGGACTAGGACGAAACCCCAGGTGCACGGACCTAGATCTCAGCATCTCAGAGCCAGAGCTGCTCTGGGTGGGGAAGCTCAGCACTGGGGATTCCTGGTCTCCCCAGTTTCACTTCTTCTCCAACCTGTGTCGG
>NW_012267510.1:58823-59330 GCF_000151885.1 Dipodomys ordii | reverse complement strand
GCCCCTTCCACTCTGGCAGTGGCCCTGGGCAGCACCAGGAGGCTCTCAGCATTTGTCCTCAACCAGGACCCCGTGTGGCTAGAAGTCTCTTCCAGTGCTTTGGAGAAAGTGTCTCTTTTTTTTGGGGGGGGGTCCTGTCGTGGGGCCTGAACTCTGGGCTTGGGCACTGTCCCTCAGCTCTTGAGCTCAAGGCTAGTGCTCTACCACTTGAGCCACAGCGCCACTTCCGGCTTTTTTCTTTTTGCTTATGTGGTGCTAAGGAATCGAACCCACAGCCTTAGGCATGCAAGGCAAGCGCTCTACCACTGAGCCACCTTCCCACCCCCTGGAGAAAGTGTCTCTTATCTCCACTCAGGACAGAGCCTAGTGACTCTTGAGAGATCCAGGGCTTCTTCGGTGATCTCAACTAAGTCTAGGACTATGCAAGGTTTAAGAGATGATTCCAGAAGCCTACTTCCAGCCTGGATCATCCATCCCTGCCCCCACTCGCTGTGCTGTGTATCCTCA
>NW_012267510.1:48063-53166 GCF_000151885.1 Dipodomys ordii | reverse complement strand
TGCACAGGGTGTGTGTGGTGAGGAGAAAGGCAATGTGAGGCAGCTTGCTTTCCTTCTAGCACTGCTGCCTCCAGTGTGGTTCTGTGCTGTCCCCAGTGCCCTCAAGGGAGCCACCTGTGGGAAGAGCAGAGAGGAGGGATGTCAGGTTTCTCCTGTGAGCTCCCTTCCTGATCCTCTGCATCTTCTCTGCCCACCTTCCCTCCACCTGCCCTCAGCTCTGGTTAGTCCCAGCTCTGCTCCTACCCAATTCCTGGATTGAAGAGCTGAGTCAGGAAGGAATTATGATCCCCATCTTGATTGGCTGAGAGAACCTGGAAGTGGAGTTCATATCCATGTGTGTGTCAGGGTGTTTCAAGGAGAATGGGTCACAAGGGCTCTGACCTAGAGAGTGGTGTCATCCACTGATGAATTCAAAACCTGCAGAGAGTTCTGGAAGTTGGTGGACTGTGGAAGATGAGTCCCCACTGTGGGGTTCCTTGAGGGCTGTGTTTTTCTCTGGGCCCTGACTGTTACTGCCCTGCTCTGCCTCCTGTTGCCAGGAGAGGCACTGTGCTTCTGCTCTGCCCCGCCCTTCCTGCCAGGTGGAGTCAGTCCTTTCAAACCCTGACCAAAACACTTCCTTCTTCTCAACTTCATTCTCAGAAACAAATTAAGACGGGAATCTCCTGCCAGACAGTAGGGCTGTTGCTCTGATTACTTAACAGTGTGGTTCTTAGGACTTTGGAGTTGGTTTGCAGATTGAATTTGGAATCCCTCAGAAAGTCAAAGGAGGTCAGAACCGGCATCCTGTAGAGCACTTGTGTTATTAGAAGGGGCAGGTGGCAGGGTCTCTAACAGAGCAAGGAAGGGCCGTTTCATGCAGGAGGAGGCAGTGCTAATGCAGAGATGATATGGTGTGGGTCTGGGTGTGGGTGTGGGGACAGAACTGCCTGTGGGACTGGTGTTCATCATGACCTGGGAGGGAATTTTTGAGAGTTGTGACAAAAGTTCCCAAGAGGATATCTAGAGAAAGTATTGTTAACGTAAAGATCCTCTTGTGCAAAGTCCTTGGGGCATGATCTTACCTGTGTTCTGTGGACTGCCAGATATCTGGTATTTGCTGCGTTGCATCTTTGAGAAGAGGTCTGAAGAAAAGATTCTCACTTGAGGGATTTTTGTATGCTTCCAGTTCTGGATCTTGAACTCATGGCTCTGTGCTTCCCCTAAGCTTGTTCTAGGTAAGGGCTAGTGTGCCACTTGAGCCACAGTTCACTTCCTACTTTTGGAAAATGAGAATCCCACAGAATTTTCTGTCAGTGCTGGTGTCAAACCATGATTCTGAGACTTCAGCCTCCTGAGTAGGTAGGAGTATAGGCAGGATATACACTACTGACTTTTAATAGTGATTTTCTTTGTCACTTGTTGGGCTGGAACTCCGGGCTTGAGCACTGTCCCTGAGCTTTTTCACCCAAAGCTAGTGCTAGAGCACTTTGAGCCACAATTGCACTTCTGGCATAACTCACCAACCCTGACATTTTCTTTCCGAGTTCTGGGACTTGAACTCAGAGCCTGTCCCTGAGCTTCTTTGTCCAAGGCTAGTACTTCACTCCTTGAGCCACGGGGCAACTTCCACCTTTTTCTATGTGGTAGGAGGAATCAAATCCAGGGCTGCATACATGTTAGCAAGCATTCTACAATTAAGCCACATTTCAAATCTCTGACATTTTTTTTAAGTGGAAGGAGATGTTTAATGAAGATGAACACAGAGGATAAACATAGAAATGTGCCAGGGCATAGTTTTAATCTATCCAGGCCTGTAGTTTCCAAATATGACCTCACGATGGCGATATAACTCCAGCTTTTTGTTGTAGGTGTTTCTTATCAATTTAGAACTATATAAATAAGTGCTGAAGCCTGGCTCCGGTGGATCATGCCCAGTATCCTAGCTACTCAGCAGGCTGAGATCTGAGAATCACCATTCAAAACCAGTCCAGGAAGAAAAGTCCACGAGACACATCTCGAAGGAACTATAAGAAAATCCAAGTACTGCTGTGGCTCAAAGTGGTAGAACATTAACCTGAGCAAAAGAGCTCAGGGTTGGCCCCCAGACCATGAGTTCAAGCTTCAGAACAGATGGAGAAAAAAAACCCCAAAACAAACAAAAAACCTACAATAGTTCTGAGGCAGGAAGATGTCAGCTTTGGTACTTGAAAACCTTTGGAGGGCAGGGAAGGTGGCTCAGTGGTAGAGCGCTTGCTTTGCATGCCTGAGGCCCTGTGTTTGATTCCTCAGCACCACATAAGCAAAACAAAAAATCCAGAAGTTGAGCTGTGGCTCAAGTGGTAGAGTGCTAGCCTTGAGCTGAAGAACTGAGGGACAGCACCCAGGCCCAGAGTTCAGTCCCCATGACCCGACCCAAGAAAAAAGAAAACCTTTGGATAAATACAGCCCTTTCAAGGAATAGGTATCCATTGCTTTGTATATGGCTGGTATTATGCTCAGTTTTTCTCATCAATTGAAATTTGTGCAATTTTGGGCAGTCTGTTGGCCTCATACCAATTTGGAGGTACAAGGTTGTATTGTGCTTCCCCAGAAAATTCCCACAGGAAATAACAAATAGATGAGACCCCTTTTCAGTAAGTGGGTTTGGATCCCAGTCTGGTCGACTCCAGTTCATACTCTCAATAGGTGCAGTAGCCCCGTGGGTGGTAAAATCATTATTTAAAGCGTTTTATTTGGTGGGATGGGGGGGAGTCCAGTCGTGGGCCTGAACTCTGGGCCTGGGCGCTGTCCCTCAGCTCTTCTGCTCATGGCTAGCACTCTACCACTTGAGCCACAGCGCCACTTCTGGCTTTTTTTCCCTGCTTATGTGGTGCTGAGGAATCGAACGAACCCAGGGCATCATGCATTCAAGGCAATTCTCTACCACTGAGCCACCTTCCCAGCCCTCAAAGCTTTTCCTGACATCTAATTTATTGATAGGACTAAAACATTCAGGTCTGAGCTAAGTGCTGGTGGCTCACATCACTAATTCTAGTTACCTAGGAGGCTGAGATCTGAAGATTGTGGTTAGGAATCAGCCGGGTAAGGAAGTCCTGAAGAGTGGAAGTGGCGGGGAGGCGAGGGCGAGGGCCGTGGGCATCTGAAGTCAGTGGGAACCGACCTGCCGCCTAGGCAGAGGAAGGCATCAGTGGCCACAGTGAAAGTGAAGCTGGCATCTGCCCCTCAACAGCCCTGCAAAGCTGGCAACCAGGGCTGTGCGGGAGCCGTGACGCTAGAGGGCGCCACCTGCCCTTTGAAGGCCGGGCCGCGGAGGGGCGCTGTTTCTGGAGCTGGAACTCAGGTGTCCAGCTTGCTAGGCTGGTGCTCTCCCCCCTTGACACTCATGTGGAGTTCTATTATATCTTCGTGTAATTGCTGAGAAAGAGTCTCTTCAACTTTTCTGGTCAGGCTGGTCTCAAACGTTGATACTTCTGCACTCAGCCTGCTGAGTAGTTAGCTTTATAATCCTGACAACCAGCCAGGGGCTGGTGGCTCACAGCTGTCATCCTAGGCATTCAGGAGGTTCAGATCTGAGGTTTGTGATTCAAAGCCAGCCCTGAAAAGAAAGGCTATGAGACTCTGATCTCCAATAAAGTACTAGAAAAAGCTGAGGAGGACTGTGGTGTAAGTGTAGACTGCTAGCCTAGCCTTGAGCCAAAGAAGATCAGGCACAGTGCCAAGGCCCTCAGTTCAAGACCCAGGAAGGAGAAAATATATAGTAATGCAAATAAAATAGTACAATTTATGCTATATTAATACAATTTAAGTGAAATATAATATGATTAATTTTTATAATAATGTGAATTAGTTAATGCTGATGGATTAAAAAGGTTTTACATGAAGCATATCTTACTGAGATTACTAAGAAAAATATGCACCAGCTACACACAGCTGGCTCACACTTGGAATCCTAGCTAGTGAGGAGGCTTAGATGTGAGGATCATAGTTCAAAGCCAGCATGGGCAGTAAAATCTGAGAGATTTCACCTTCAATTAACCAGTGAAAAGGCTGGGCTCGACTTGTGGCTCTAGTAGTAGAGTGCCAGCTAGGCAAGCAAGCTCAGTTTGTAAGAAGCCCTAGGTTCAAGACAGATGGAGAGAGAGAGAGGAGGGAGAGATAAAGACAGTGACAGAGTCACAGAGAAAGATAAGTAAAAGATCTCCTCTTACCTCCTGTTTTAGTGAAATGTGTCAGCCTTTGCTGCCTTGAGTAGACATCATGCTGTGAGATGTCAGCATGGAAGCAGGGGCAGCATTACTTAGCTGGCTCTGGGCTTGGCAGAATTTTCACCCAGACTCAGGGCAGATCCTGAAGCAGTGTGGTACAGCAGGTGTGATAGCACATGCCTGTAATCCCAGCACTGGGGATATGCAAATTATCCAACACACCAGATTCAATTGCTGAGACTCTAATCCTTAACCCTACTTGCCTCAGGGCCAAAGAGCAACCAACTAGATGTTCCTTAAACCTGACAGCTACAGAGGATTCACACAGGCTCATTCAAACCAGTTCCTTGCCCTTCTCTTCCTTCTTTTTTTTTTTTTTTTTCTGTTTTGATGGATGGAGGTTGTCCTGGACTTGAACTGAGGGCCTGGTCGCTGTCTCTGAGCATTTGTACTCAAGGCTAGCACTCTCATTTTGAGCCACAGCACCACTTCTCTTCCTAAAAACCCACACATTCCAAGCAGTTCAACAGTTTTAACTCTGCCCATTCATGAACATGGGAGGTCTTTCCCATCAACTCCTTTTGTTTCATAGTAGAGGTCTTTCTTCTTCTTGGTTAGGTTTATTGGTAGGAATTTTAATATAAAAAAGAGTTGGAGGCTGTGAATGTTGCTTAGTGGTAGAGTACTTGCCTAGCATGCATGAAGGTTTGGTACAACACAGTACCACATACACAGAAAAAGCCAGAAGTGGCACTGTGGCTGAAGTAGTAGAGTTCTAGCCTTGAGAAAAAGAAGAAGAAGGAGGAGGGAGAGGAAGAGGAGGAGGAGGAGGAGGAGGAGGAGAAGGAAGCAGGAGCAGCAGCTCAACCACAGAGCCCAAGCCCTGAATTCAAACCTCAGGTCTGAAAAAAAAATT
>NW_012267510.1:37987-45313 GCF_000151885.1 Dipodomys ordii | reverse complement strand
ACTCTACCACTTGAGCCACAGTGCCACCTCCAGCTTTTTTCTTTTTGCTTATGTGGTGCTGTGGAATCGAACCCAGGGCCTTGAGCATGCAAGGCAAGCGCTCTACCACTGAGCCACCTTCCCAGCCCCCAAGCCCAGGAGATTCTTCTGTCTAATTAACCACAAAAAGCTGTGTGGTTCAAGTGGTAGAGTATTAGCCTTAAAATAAAAAATAAGGCCGAGCACCAGTGGCTCACGCATATAATCCCAGCTACTCAGGAGGCTGAGATCTGAGGATCATGGTTCAAACCCAGCCTGGGGGCTGGGAATGTGGCTTAGTTGTAGAGTGCTTGCCTAGCATGCATGAAGCCCTGAGTTTGATTCTTCAGTAACACATAAACAGAAAAAGCTGGAAGTGGCGCTGTGGATCAAGTGGTAGAGTGCTAGCCTTTAGCAAAAGAAGCTCAGGGACAGTACCCAGGCACTGAGTTCAATCCCCAGGATGTCGGAGGGGGGGGGGAAGAACTCCTGTATAGGGGGTGAGGGTGGTAGGGGTGGGGGGATGGGAGGGCAGGGAGGATAAGGGGAAACAAGAAGGAGGCAACAATGCATAATAAGAAATGTACTGGGAAGTGGCGCTGTAGCTCAAGTGGTAGAGCGCTTGCCTTGAGCTGAAGAGCTGAGGGACAGCGCCCAGGCCCAGCGTTCAAGCCCCACGACCGACAAAAAAAAAAAAACAAAAGAAATGTACTCATGGGGCTGGGAAGGTGGCTCAGTGGTAGAGTGCTTGTCTTGCGTGCATGAGAACCTGGGTTCGATTCCTCAGCACCACATAAGCAGAAAAAGCTGGAAGTGGCGCTTTGACTCAAGGGGTAGGGCGCTAGGGACAGTGCTCAGGCCCAGAGTTCAGGTCCCATGACCTACCAAAAAAAAAGAAAGAAAGAAAGAAATGTACTCATTACCTTGTTCATGTAATTGTAACCCCCTTTTTGTATGGCATTTTCACAATAAATAATAACTTAAAAAAAAAAAGTCAGCCCGAGCAGGAAAGTTGTGAGACTCTTATCTCCAATAAAGCACTAAAAAACCAGAAGTGGCACTGTGGCTCAGGCAGTAGAGTGCTCACCTTGAGCTAAAGAGCGCATGGACAGCACCCAAGCCCAGAGTTCAAGCCCCATGACTGACAAAAATATAAAAATAAAAATAAAGCTCTGAGACAGCACTCAAAATCTTAATTCAAGCACCAGGATCAACACCAAGATAGACTGATAGATAGCTCCACAAAAGCAAGACTTGTCAGTAGAATATGGGCCTGGTCCTGAACTTAAACTCAGAGCCTGCGAGCTGTCCCTGAGGTTTTTTTCTCTTAAAGCCAGTGCAGTTAGGAGGTTGGGTCTAAGCAATATGCTTGAAGCAATATGCCTTGTCCTTACAGCCATCTTGGTGCCTTGCTGGGCACAGGGGGCTTTCCACACAGCTCTGAAACACTCGAGGTGATAGAGGACATTCTTTGGATTACACAGGTGTCCTGAGTTGCTAAGCTCCAGGAAAGTCTTCCTTCCCTTAGATAATTGTCTTTGCTTCTTTTTAACACCTTTATTACATTTAAGTGTCTTCATCTGGTTATCTTTGCTTCTGTACACTAATTTGTTAGGATAAATTCCTCACAACTTATGTGGATTTGATCATATAAGCTTTGTGCTAGCTGCATTTGCAGCTGCTGGTGTTTGAGAAAGAGTCTATCAGCAGTCTACCTGCTCTCCAATAAAGACTCCTAATTGAGTCTCTTAAACAGTGGCTTCTGTGTTTCTTGATCTGAGTTCCCTCACAACACTAGTACTCTACTACTTAAGCTACAGCACCACTTCTGCCTTTTTGGTAGTTCATGGAAGATACCAGTTTCACAGACTGAACCTTGTTCCTTAGACTCACTAGGATTTCCTGAGTCACTAGGATTCCAGGCATGAGCCACTAGCAACAGGTACAAAGAGATATTTTCTTACTTTCTTTTTTATTTCTTTTGGTCCAGGAAATTGAACACAGGGCCTGAGAACTGTCCCTGAGATCTTTTGCTCAAGTCTATTGCTCTACCACTCTGAGCCATAGTACTACTTCCAGTTTTCTGGCAGATAATTGGGGATAAGAATCTAACAGACTTTCCTGCCTGGCTGGCTTTGAACCTCTATCCTCAGATTGAAGCCAATTGGTGGCGAATGCCCACCAGAAGTGGCTAATTAGACGTTCTAAACATAATACGTCTACAACTATAAAGTGCTACTCTTCATAGCATTTACCTTTTGAGAGAGTCTGCCAGTCTCCAAAGGATAAAAGCAAAGAGTAGAGTCAGATAACACATGCACAGAAACCCACATTGTAAAGGGTATAGAGTTTTGCAGCACAGCAAGAAGAAGACTTTGGTTCCTTTACACTGCATACAAATGGTTTGAATTCAGTGGAGTATCTCTGTGTCCACTGTCTGGCTATCCTGTCATATTCTGCTCTGTTGGTCAAATACTGAGTGGGTGTGCTTCCAACCACATTATCTGCAAGGGTGTAGTGTGTCAGAAGGGAACAAGATGCAGCTAACCCTGTATACGTGGGTAAGGATGTTGGGTCTGAGGGCTCCCTGGCTCTTGCCTGCTGTTGCAGTGGTAGATTCTGGTGTGGAAAGTAACGTTTGGTGGTTTAAGCAGATAATCTGATGAAAAAAACAAACAAAATATCAGCTTCTCACACAGAACCTGGTGGATCAATATAATTGATTCAATTACAAATGTCATCTCCTTTTGGGTCAGCAATGCAGTTAGCCTGAGGAGCAAGGGACATTTGGGCTAGCTCCTTCTCACTTCTTTGTGCCATCTTTTTTTTTGGGGGGGGTCAATCGTGAGGCCTGAACTTTGGGCCTGGGCATTGTCCCTCAGCTCTTCAGCTCAAGGCTAGCGCTCTACCACTTGAGCCACAGCGCCACTTCCGGCTTTTTGCTTTTTGCTTATGTGGTGCTGAGGAATCGAACCCAGAGCCTCTGGCTTGCAAGGCAAGTGCTCTACCACTGAGCCACCTTCCCAGCCCTCTTTGTGCCATCTTTCCCACAGTTTTTCTTCTAACAAGCTTCCTTCTGACCCTTATGATGTTCCTGTCTTGCTGGAATGCTCTTGCCAGACACAAGGACCAAGGCCAACTCATCTATCCTATGCATTGCACTGGAGTAGGGATGAAGTATGTCTTTCCTTGATTTGGATGACCTGAAAGGTAACAGATATTGGTACTGTGGTGTGCACATTGGTATTTCTGAGATCTCTTCTTATGTGTCATTTGCCTTGCATCCAACAAGTCTGTCAGGAAAGAGCTTAAGGTTTGAATGAGCAATGAGAGTGAGAGGCAGGAGGTTTTATTAAAGCAAACCTTGGAGGGACTTAGCCCTGGCTAAGTGACTTGCAGCTACTGGCTGCAAGTTTTCATGGAGATAAGCAGGTGTGTGTGTGTGTGTGTGTGTGTGTGTGTGTGTGCATGCAGCTGATGAAGAGAGGGGGCTGCTGCTGCTTGGCATGTGTATGTGTCTGTAAACAGACAGGAAACTGGAACCAATTGGTGATAAGTGACAATTGCTTTGTGGGTTTAGGACAGTAAGGCCTGGTGGCAAAGCTGTTCCTTGTTCCCATCACTGAAAAAGCCTACTCCTCACCGAGAAGCACTCTTCCATGGCATGGACTCAGCTTACTTTTTCATACTCCATATTAGATGGCAGAAGTTTGTTTTGTTTTTTTTTTGGTCGGTCGTGGGGCTTGAACTCTGGGCCTGGGCGCTGACCCTCAGCTCTTCAGCTCAAGGTGAGTGCTCTACCACTTGAGCTACAGCGCTACTTCCGGTTTTCTGGAGGTTTGTTGGAGATAAGAGTCCCACAGTCTTTCCTACCCGGGCTGGCTTTGAACCACGATCCTCAGATCTCAGCCTCCTGACTAGCTAGGATTACAGGCGTGAGCCACCAGCGCCCGGCTAGGATTGGAGTCTTAACATAAAAATTGGCTAGCCCGGACAGGAAAGTCCATGAGACTCTAATCACCACTTCCAGAAAACTGCAAGTGGCGCTGTGGCTCAAGTGGTAGAGTGCTCTCTTTGAGCTGAAGAGCTGAGGGACAATGCCCAGGCCCAGAGCCCAGGTGCCACAACTAACATCCCCCCCCACACACACACACTCAAAAAAGTTATTCTCCCTTGTAGAGCCAACAGTTTCGTGGAAAAGCAGAAGACAAACATTAAAACATTATTGAGGGCTGGGAATGTGGTCAGTGGTAGAGTGCTTGCCTTGCATGCATGAGGCCCTGGGTTCGATTCCTCAGCACCACATAAGCAAAAAGAAAAAAGCCGGAAGTGGAGCTGTGGCTCAAGTGGTAGAGCGCTAGCCTTGAGCTGAAGAGCTGAGGGACACCCAAAAAACAAAAACAAAAATTAGAAAAAAACTATTAAGAGGTTTTTGGCTCTGAGTACTAGAAACTGAATCAAGCTAGCTTAAGGGAAAGGAATTCTCGAGACAAAGGGTGAGTGAATGTGTTGGGGATGCCTCCAAGAGATGGTCGCAGGAACAGTTTGGTGTATAACAGCCTCCTAGAACCCAGCCCTGGCGATGATGAGGCGGTGTGAGCTGAGGAATGTCAACATCCTGCCTATTACAGAATTTGCACCTTCCCAGTTCTACATTTTCCTTATGAAGAAGAGTTTCTCTTTGCAAGTAAGCTCTTCAGATTTTAGGGTGATACATCTCAATTTATCACAGTATCAACTAGACACTGTAGGCTCACACCTATAATCAGACTGAAGTCTGAGGATGAAGATTTGAAGCCAGCCCTGGCAGACAAATCTGAGACTCTTACCTACAATTAACCAGCAAAAACGTGGCACTGGATGTATGGCTCAAGTGGTAGAGTGCCAGCTGTGAGTGAAAAAGCCAAGTGGATTCTCTCCACGTTGGTGCCATTCCAAAGTTCAGAGCCAATCAGAATAGGAAAACCATGATATTCTAGACTGCAAATTAATCAGCAAAATACCCAAAAGTGCAGCTGTGGCTCAACTGGCAGAGTGGTAGCCTTCAGCAAAATAGCTAAGAGACAGCACCCAGGGCCTGAAACTAGCACCAACACACAAAACCACACAAGACTGATAAACAATTGTTTCTGTTAACTTGAAAAAACTTATTAGAATTATAAACAACTGAAGGATTTATTGTTATGTTAAAGGTGAGCGCACAGCGGTTACAGTTTCAGAAGTCAGGTGAAGAGAACATTTCTTTTTGGACAATGTCAGCCCTTCTCTTGCTTTCCCAGTTTTTCCCTTCTGGCCTCACCCACTAGTTGTATAGTTTATTTTTCACATGCACATCTAGTGCATAGCACTGCTGCATTTCTTCACCCTCTGTGTCTCCATTTTTCTCAAGTTATGTATTTATTTATATTTGCTGGTCGTTGGACCAGGCATGGTCCATGAGCTTCTGTTGCTCAAGGCTAGTGCTCTCTCTAACATTTGAGCCACAGCACCACTTCTGGTTTTTTGAGTAGTTCATTGGAGATAAGAGGGCTGGTATGCTTGCCTAGCATGCATGAAGCTCTGGGTTGGATTACTCAGTATCACATACCCAGAAAAAGCAAGGAGTGGTGCTGTGGCTCAAGTGGTAGAGTGCTAGCCTAGAGTAAAAGAACTCAGGGTCAGTGCCCAGGCCCTGAGTCAAAGCCACAGGACTGGCAAAAAAAAAAAGAAAAAAGAAAAGTGTCTCCCAGTTTCCTGAACCAACTGATTTCCAACTGGGATTCTGAGATCTCTGATCCCTGAGTAACCAGGATTAAAATCATGAGCCACTAGGAGCAGGAAAACTTAAGCTTTTTGTTTGTTTGTTCCTGTCTTGGGGCTTGATGAACTCAGGGTCTGAGCTCTGTCCCTGAACTTCTTTTTGTTCAAGGTTAGCATTGTACTACTTGATCCATAGTGCTACTTCTGGCTTTTTCTTTTTATGTGGAACTAAGGAATTGAACCCAGGGCTTCATGCATGCTAGGCCAGCACTCTCCCACTGAGCCACATTCCTAGCCCCAAGTCAAGTACTTTGAAGGCCTGTTGTTGTTTTGGTCAAGGGGATTGAGCTCAGACCTGGGTGCTGTCCCTGAGCATTTATACTCAAAGCTAGCACTCCATCATCTAGAATCCCAGCACCACTTCCCAGTTTCTGGTAGTTAATTGGAGACAAGAGGCTCAGGGAGCTTCCTGCCCTGGCTGGCTTTGAACCTCTATCCTCATATTTTTGCTTCCCAATTAGAGAGGGTTACAGGGCATGAGCCATCAGCTTTAAAGACTGTTTCATGGGCTGGGAAGGTGGGTCAATGGTAGATCGCTTGCCTTGCATGCATGAGTCTCTGGGTTCGATTCCTCAGCACCACATTAAGAAAAAAGCCGGAAGTGGTGCTGTGGCTCAAGTGGTAGAGCGCTAGCCTTGAGCTGAAGAGCTGAGGGACAGCACCCAGGTCCAGAGTTCAGGCCCCACGACCGGACCAAAAAAAAAAAAGACTGTTTCATGGGCTGAGAAGGTGGCTCAGTGGGAGATCACTTGCCTTGCATGCATGAGGCCCTGGGTTCAATTCCTCAGCACCACATATGAAGAAAAAGCTGGAAGTGGTGCTGTGGCTCAAGTACTAGAGTGCTAACTTGACTTGAGCTAAAGCACCTAAGGACACAGTGCCCAGGCCCAGACTTCAGGACCACGACTGAAACCCCTCCCCCCAGCCAAAAAAAAGAAAAAAAAAATACTTTCATATCTAGAAGTGATCATTTTTGGCCAGTCTTGGGCCTTGAACAGGGCCTGGACACCGTCCCTGAGCTTCTTTAGCTCAAGGCTAGTTAGCACTCTACCACTCGAACTACAGCACCACTTCCAGCTTTTTCTTCACATGTGGTGCTGAGGAATGGAACGCAGAGTTTCAAACATGCTAGGCAAGCACTCTACCACTACACCATATTCCCAGCCCTAACAGTGAATACTGACAAAACCCAAGTGATACAAGTACCTTTGGGGTCAGCATGAATGTGTGAGTGTGCAGAGATCATAGAAGCAAACTCTCTGAGAACCTCTAACTTTGTCCACAGGCCAAACCCAGAAGAGGCTGGACCAGAGTGCTGGTGCGGGGGGAACAGGGATCAGGACGAAACCGAAGGTGCACGGACCTAGATCTCATCATCTCAGAGCCAGAGCTGCTCTGGGTGGGGAAGCTCAGCACTGGGGATTCCCTGTCTCCCCAGTTTCACTTGTCCAACCTGTGTCGGCCACTTCTGCCCGGACACTGGTGACGTCGCCGCAGATCTCGCTGCTA